>NC_079198.1:138401947-138571947 GCF_029499605.1 Hyla sarda | reverse complement strand
TATATTGGAGGCAGTATTATAGTAGTTATATTCTTGAATATTGGAGGCAGTATTATTATAGTTTATTTATTTATGTACATTTCTAGCCTCTTGCCATAACCAGCTCCCTTACAGCTAAGATATTGTATTACTTCTTTGATTATTCCCTAATTTATCAGGACAGCATTTATATAGGGTTTTACACTGACACCTTTTTGAGCAATAGTTATGCTCGGAGCCGGGATCACTTTCCTTTTTCTGATTCTCTTATATAGATTGTGATTAGCCCGAGGCTCCTCCCATATAATGTTTCTCAATCCTGAGGGATTATGGGAGGGAAATTCTAAATAATAAGTAAATCATTGTAAAATGTGTCTCTATTGTCTCATTTAGGAGCTCGCACTGTGTCATCCATGTCAATATCATTGGTGAGCGGGACTTCCCTTTAAATATATCTAATGGAAAGCATTAAACATTGATTACCCTTTATCACATTAGCGCAGCGCACAATTTGGGGACAGAGCTGGAGAGATTTGTAAACAGTGGAGTTTATGACTCTGGTGTGTGTGAACGTGAATTAAGTGGTAAAGCATTTCTGTTTATCTGATCTTACAATAGATTGGATTATCCCTTCTTAATGGTTGCACAGAAGAAAGTAGTTTAATTAGACGGCCCGGCCGCTGCGGGGATTAAATCAGCCACTAAATGCTTCATCTTGTGCCATGAAGAGCAGAAAGTTGTATCCGCACTTGACTCTCCACTCACAAAAGGGGAATAAAAAATGTAATTAAATTTGGTATATGTACTAATCCCCTCCACAATAATAGAAATCTGTACATAGATTGTCATGTCACATTGATACCTGTCCTCATTGGGGCTCACATTCTAAATTCCAGATTAGGCCAAGTTCACACTGGCGTCGGAGCTCTGTTAAGGAATCTCTACCTACCCCTCCAAAATATGAAATAAACAGTTCATGTATTTAATATTGGCCGCCCCTAAGAAAATCATCCCGCAAATTTGTAATTTGCAGATTTGTATATTATTTCTATTAAATTTTTTTTAATTCTTCCAGTACTTATCAGCTGCTGTATACTCCACAGGAAGTTGTGTAGTTCTTTCCAGTCTGAGCACAGTGCTCCTGCTGACACCTCTGTCTGTCTCAGGAACTGTCCAGAGCAGTAGAGGTTTGCTTTGGGGTTGTGCTCAGTTCCTGACATGGACAGATGTGTCAGCAGAGAGCACTGTGGTCAGACGCAAAAGACATTCAAAAAGAAAAGAACTTCCTGTGGAACATACAGCAGCTGATACGTACTGAAGGGTTAAGATTTTTTAATAGAAGTGATTTACAAATCTGTTCAACTTTCTGGCACCAGTTGATTTAAAAAAAAAAAAACAGCCTTCCAGTACTTATCAGCTGCTGTATGCTCCACATGAAGTTGTCTAGTTCTTTCCAGTCTGTCCACAGTGCTCCCTAATGCCACCTCTGTCCATGTCAGGAATTGTCCTGAGCAGGAACAAATTTCCATAGCAAACCTCTCCTACTCTGGACAGTTCCTAAAATGGACAGAGGTGTCAGCAGAGAGCGCTGTGGTCAGACTCGAAAGAATTACACAACTTCCTATAAAGTATACAGCAGATGATAAGTACTGGAAGGATTAAGATTTTTATATAGAAGTAATGTACAAATCTGTTTAACTTTCTGGCACCGGTTGATTATAAAAAATGTGTTTTCCAGCGATGGACCTCTTTAAAAGGAAACTCAGGTGGAATTTTTTTTTCATATCAACTGGCTCCAGAAAGATAAACAGATTTGTAAATGACTGTCCAGAGCAGGAGAGGTTTGCTATGGGAATTTGTTCCTGCTCAGGACAATTCCTGGCACCAATTGATTTAAAAAAAATTTGTTTTCCACTTACATCCACCAGAGTTCCCCTTTAATGCTGCAAGTCAACAATACAAAGCAACAAGCTGTCCTAAATAATCAGAAATCATCCTCAAATCTTTACCTACACCTCAAAAATGTAAATGAAGAAAACTAAAAAATATATTTACTAATACCCCCCCCTGCAAAAAAGTCATGAATACAATAATATATATTATATATATATATATATATATATATATATATATATATATATATATATATATATATATATATATATATAATCTATCTTAATTCCCCAAAAAAAAAAAAAAACATAAATAATTTTTAGATTATTAACTTGACTCTTTAAAGGGGTTCTCCACCATAAGGTGATTTTAGTACATACCTGGCAGACAGTAATGGACATGATTAGGAAGGATCTGCACTTGTCTTGGGGATAAATGGCTATGTTGTGAGATTACATAACACTGTGGCTAGCTTTTTGTGAACTGATATTTCCTTTTTGAGTTTTCTTCTTTGCCTACAAATCCCATAATTCAATTTTCCTCCCTCCCACACATCAGCCACCCCACCCATTGAAACATAAATGGGCTGCATCCATTCAAAAGACCTGTGGTTTTCAATCAGGGTGCCTACAGCTGTTTTATGTGTGGGGAGTGGCCAAAAAAAAAATGTATAAAAATAAAATATACATATACACCGTATTTTTGCCGTATAAGACGCACTTTTTCTTCCCCAAAACTGGGGGGAAAAAGTCGGTGCGTCTTATACGGCGAATACACCCCTATCGCGGCGGTCCCTGCGGCCATCAACGGCCGGGACCCGCGGCTAATACAGGACATCACCGATCGCGGTGATGCCCTGTATTAACCCTTCAGACGTGGCAATCAAAGCTGACCGCCGCGTCTGAAGGGAAAGTGACACTAACCCGGCTGTTCAGCGATTTTACCGCGGCGGTCCCGAACAGCCCGACTGAATAGCCGGGTTAGTGCTTACAGGACACCGGGAGGGACCTTACCTGCCTCCTCGGTGTCTTCTCCGTTCAGGGATCCCCTGTGTGGCCGGCGCTCTCCTTCCTCGTCATCACGTCGTCGCGTACGTGCGTCGGCGTGCGTAACGACGTGATGGCGGCGACGGAGAGCGAGGATACCCGGCCGGCAGCAGAGACATTCCGGAGCGACGGGGACACGGCGACAGTGATGGAGCGACATCCAGGGCAGCGGTGACGGGTCCGGAGCGGAGGGGACATGTGAGTATTACCTCCTATGCTGTGGTCTTCAATCTGCGGACCTTCAGATGTTGCAAAACTACAACTCCCAGCATGCCCGGACAGCCAACGGCTGTCCGGGCATGCTGGGAGTTGTAGTTTTGCAACATCTGGAGGTCCGCAGGTTGAAGACCACCATCGGGTTCAAAATCTTTCTTTTTTTAGATTTTGCACCTATAAATTGGGTGCGTCTTATACGCCGGTGCGTCCTATAGGACGAAAAATACGATATATATATATATATATATATATATATATTTATAAATAAGTAAAATACAAATAATTATTTTATTTTAAATTCTTACACTTTTCAGAAAGTATCAACCAATTTAAAGTCAATCCCAGTTGTGAGTAAATCACTGTGAAAATCTGCCCGCTGTAAAACATTATTGATCTCTAAACTGTACAACACTACACGACTACAAAAACCCTTGCATTGTAATTTTATTTTTTTCCATTTTAATTACTCGCTGTCTTTATGGCGCGGACATTATTTTAATAGCCTCCTTGGTGTTTGTGCCTATTGCTGTAATCTAGTCTTTCCATTTTCGCCAATTACTTTGTCTGATGAAGAGAACTCTATATAACGACATTTATATGATTCCTTTGTTAGCGTATAAAACCACATCTTACATTTCAAAAAGGAATAGCTTTGCTCAAAATGTTAATTTACACATAAAAAATAATTACATACCATTTCCAAGATTGGTCAGAATACCTTCCGAAAGACGCTTGGCAAGAAAAAGGGAGAGAGCTGCAAGTTAGATGTCTTTTAAAGTATTTCATACATTTTTACACTTTTTAGAATTTATTTGAAATTTTTTTTTTTTTTTGGGGCTGTTTATACTCATTATTTTTTTATGGATTTATTTACCCATAAATTGTAAAACTCCAAACCAAATGTAATGCAATTATATTGCTGAGATTATTAATAATATTTATCTTTATGGTCGTGGAAACTCTCAATTATATTGTTAGATTATTCAGTCGTATTTTTTTAATGGTCAGCGAAAACTAAACCAGGCATTATATATGTATAATATACAATAATAAAAATGTATATATATATATATATATATATATATATATATATATATGTATAATTTCTTTAAAGGGGTTATCCACGGAATTTTTTTTTTTATATATATATCAACTGGCTCCAGAAAGTTAAACAGATTTGTAAATTACTTCAATAAAAAAAATCTTAATCCTTTCAGTACTTGTGAGCTGCTGAAGTTGAGTTGTTCTTTTCTGTCTAAGTGCTCTCTGATGACACGTGTCTCGGGAACTGTCCAGAGTAGAAGCAAATCTCCATAGCAAACCTCGTTTGTACAGTTCCCGAGACAAGCAGAGATATCAGCAGAGAGCAATGTTGCCAGACAGACAAGAATAACTCAACTTCAGCAGCTGATAATTGTTACGCCGAGCGCTCCGGGTCCCCGCTCCTCCCCGGAGCGCTCGCTACACTTCCCTCACTGCAGCGCCCCGGTCGGTTCCACGGACCCGGGGCGCTGCGTTACCACCTCCGGCCGGGATGCGATTCGCGATGCGGGTAGCGCCCGCTCGCGATGCGCACCCCGGCTCCCGTACCTGACTCGCTCCCCGTCAGTTCTGTCCCGGCGCGCGCGGCCCCGCTCCCTAGGGCGCGCGCGCGCCGGGTCTTTGCGATTTAAAGGGCCACTGCACCGCTGATTGGTGCAGTGGTTCCAATTAGTGTTTACACCTGTGCACTTCCCTATATCACCTCACTTCCCCTTCACTCCCTCGCCGGATCTTGTTGCCCTAGTGCCAGTGAAAGCGTTCCTTGTGTGTTCCTTGCCTGTGATTCCAGACCTTCTGCCGTTGCCCCTGACTACGATCCTTGCTGCCTGCCCCGACCTTCTGCTACGTCCGACCTTGCTTCTGTCTACTCCCTTGTACCGCGCCTATCTTCAGCAGCCAGAGAGGTTGAGCCGTTGCTAGGGGATACGACCTGGTCACTACCGCCGCAGCAAGACCATCCCGCTTTGCGGCGGGCTCTGGTGAAAACCAGTAGTGACTTAGAACCGATCCTCTAGCACGGTCCACGCCAATCCCTCTCTGGCACAGAGGATCCACCACCTGCCAGCCGGCATCGTGACAGTAGATCCGGCCATGGATCCCGCTGAAGTTCCTCTGCCAGTTGTCGCTGACCTCACCACGGTGGTCGCCCAGCAGTCACAACAGATTGCGCAACAAGGCCAACAGCTGTCTCAACTGACTGTTATGCTACAACAGTTACTACCACAGCTCCAGCAATCATCTCCTCCGCCAGCTCCTGTACCTCCTCCGCAGCGAGTGGCCGCTTCTGGAATACGACTATCCTTGCCGGATAAATTTGATGGGGACTCTAAGTTTTGCCGTGGCTTTCTTTCCCAATGTTCATTACACTTGGAGATGATGTCGGACCAGTTCCCCACTGAAAGGTCTAAGGTGGCTTTCGTAGTCAGCCTGCTGTCTGGAAAAGCCCTGGCTTGGGCCACACCGCTCTGGGACCGCAATGACCCCGTCACTGCCTCTGTACACTCCTTCTTCTCGGAAATTCGAAGTGTCTTTGAGGAACCTGCCCGAGCCTCTTCTGCTGAGACTGCCCTGTTGAACCTGGTCCAGGGTAATTCTTCCGTTGGCGAGTATGCCGTACAGTTCCGTACCCTTGCTTCAGAATTATCCTGGAATAATGAGGCACTCTGCGCGACCTTTAAAAAAGGCCTATCCAGCAACATTAAAGATGTTCTGGCCGCACGAGAAATCCCTGCTAACCTACATGAACTCATCCATCTTGCCACTCGCATTGACATGCGTTTTTCCGAACGGCGTCAGGAGCTCCGCCAGGATATGGACTCTGTTCGCACGAGGCGTTTCTTCTCCCCGGCTCCTCTCTCCTCTGGTCCCCTGCAACCTGTTCCTGTGCCTCCCGCCGTGGAGGCTATGCAGGTCGACCGGTCTCGCCTGACACCCCAAGAGAGGACACGACGCCGCATGGAGAATCTCTGCCTGTACTGTGCTAGTACCGAACACTTCCTGAAGGATTGTCCTATTCGTCCTCCCCGCCTGGAAAGACGTCCGCTGACTCCGCACAAAGGTGAGACAGTCCTTGATGTCTACTCTGCTTCTCCACGTCTTACTGTGCCTGTGCGGTTGTCTGCCTCTGCCTTCTCCTTCTCTGCTGTGGCCTTCTTGGACTCTGGATCTGCAGGAAATTTTATCCTGGCCTCTCTCGTCAACAGGTTCAACATCCCGGTGACCAGTCTCGCCAGACCCCTCTACATCAATTGTGTAAACAATGAAAGATTGGACTGTACTATACGTTTCCGCACGGAGCCCCTTCTAATGTGCATCGGATCTCATCACGAGAGGATTGAACTGTTGGTCCTCCCCAATTGCACTTCTGAAATCCTTCTTGGACTTCCCTGGCTTCAACTCCATTCCCCAATCCTGGATTGGTCCACTGGGGAGATCAAGAGTTGGGGGCCCTCTTGTTCCAAGGACTGCTTAAAACCGGTTCCCAGTAAACCTTGCCGTGTCCCTGTGCTTCCTCATGTAACCGGTCTCCCTAAGGCCTATATGGACTTTGCGGACGTTTTTTGCAAAAAACAAGCTGAGACTCTACCTCCTCACAGGCCTTATGATTGTCCCATTGACCTCCTCCCGGGCACTACTCCACCCCGGGGCAGAATCTATCCTCTGTCCGTCCCAGAGACTCTTGCCATGTCTGAATACGTCCAAGAAAATTTAAAAAAGGGCTTTATCCGTAAATCCTCCTCTCCTGCCGGAGCCGGATTTTTCTTTGTGTCCAAAAAAGATGGCTCTCTACGTCCTTGCATTGACTACCGAGGTCTTAATAAAATCACGGTTAAGAACCGCTACCCCCTACCCCTTATCTCTGAACTCTTTGATCGTCTCCAAGGTGCCCATATTTTTACCAAACTGGACTTAAGAGGTGCTTATAATCTCATCCGCATCAGAGAGGGGGATGAATGGAAAACGGCATTTAACACCAGAGATGGACACTTTGAGTATCTGGTCATGCCCTTTGGTCTATGCAACGCCCCTGCCGTCTTCCAAGACTTTGTTAATGAAATTTTTCGTGATCTCCTATACTCCTGTGTTGTTGTATATCTGGACGATATCCTGATTTTTTCTGCCAATCTTGAAGAACACCGCCAGCATGTCCGTATGGTTCTTCAGAGACTTCGTGATAATCAACTCTATGCCAAAATAGAGAAATGTCTGTTTGAATGCCAATCTCTTCCTTTTCTAGGATACTTGGTCTCTGGCCAGGGACTACAAATGGACCCAGATAAACTCTCTGCCGTCTTAGATTGGCCACGCCCCTCCGGACTCCGTGCCATCCAACGTTTTTTGGGGTTCGCCAATTATTACAGGCAATTTATTCCACATTTTTCTACTATTGTGGCTCCTATTGTGGCTTTAACAAAAAAAAATGCCGATCCCAAGTCTTGGCCTCCTCAAGCGGAAGACGCCTTTAAACGACTCAAGTCTGCCTTTTCTTCGGCTCCCGTGCTCTCCAGACCTGACCCATCTAAACCCTTCCTATTGGAGGTTGATGCCTCCTCAGTGGGAGCTGGAGCTGTCCTTCTACAAAAAAACTCTTCCGGGCATGCTGTTACTTGTGGTTTCTTTTCCAGGACCTTCTCTCCGGCGGAGAGGAACTACTCCATCGGGGATCGAGAGCTTCTAGCCATTAAATTAGCACTTGAGGAATGGAGGCATCTGCTGGAGGGATCAAGATTTCCAGTTATTATTTACACCGATCACAAGAACCTCTCCTACCTCCAGTCTGCCCAACGGCTGAATCCTCGTCAGGCCAGGTGGTCTCTGTTCTTTGCCCGATTTAATTTTGAAATTCACTTTCGGCCTGCTGATAAGAACATTAGGGCCGATGCTCTCTCTCGTTCCTCAGATGCCTCTGAAATTGAACTCTCTCCTCAACACATCATTCCTCCTGACTGCCTGATTTCCACTTCTCCAGCCTCCATCAGGCAAACTCCTCCAGGAAAGACCTTTGTTTCTCCACGCCAACGCCTTGGGATCCTCAAATGGGGTCACTCCTCCCATCTCGCAGGTCATGCGGGCATTAAGAAATCTGTGCAACTCATCTCTCGCTTCTATTGGTGGCCGACTCTTGAGACTGATGTGGTGGACTTTGTGCGAGCCTGCACTATCTGTGCCCGGGATAAGACTCCTCGCCAGAAGCCCGCTGGTTTTCTTCATCCTCTTCCTGTCCCCGAACAACCTTGGTCTCTGATTGGTATGGATTTTATTACTGACTTACCCCCATCCCATGGCAACACTGTTATTTGGGTGGTCGTTGATCGATTCTCCAAAATGGCACATTTCATCCCTCTTCCTGGTCTTCCTTCAGCGCCTCAGTTGGCTAAACAATTTTTTGTACACATTTTTCGTCTTCACGGGTTGCCTACACAGATCGTCTCGGATAGAGGCGTCCAATTTGTGTCTAAATTCTGGAGGGCTCTCTGTAAACAACTCAAGATTAAATTAAATTTTTCTTCTGCATACCATCCTCAATCCAATGGACAAGTAGAGAGAATTAACCAGATCTTGGGTGACTATTTACGACATTTTGTTTCCTCCCGCCAGGATGACTGGGCAGATCTTCTACCTTGGGCCGAATTCTCGTATAATTTCAGAATCTCTGAATCTTCCTCCAAATCTCCGTTTTTCGTGGTGTACGGCCGTCACCCTCTTCCCCCCCTCCCTACCCCCTTGCCCTCTGGTCTGCCCGCTGTGGATGAAATTTCTCGTGATCTTTCCACCATATGGAAAGAGACCCAAAATTCTCTCTTACAGGCTTCTTCTCGCATGAAGAGATTCGCAGATAAGAAAAGAAGAGCTCCTCCCATTTTTTCCCCTGGAGACAAGGTATGGCTCTCCGCTAAATATGTCCGTTTCCGTGTCCCGAGCTATAAGTTGGGACCACGCTATCTTGGTCCTTTTAAAGTTTTGTGTCAAATTAATCCTGTCTCTTACAAACTTCTTCTTCCTCCTTCTCTTCGTATCCCTAATGCCTTTCACGTCTCTCTTCTTAAACCTCTCATCCTCAACCGTTTTTCTCCTAAATCTGTTCCTCCCACTCCTGTTTCCGGCTCCTCGGACATCTTCTCTGTCAAAGAGATCTTGGCCTCCAAAAAGGTCAGGGGAAGAACTTTTTTTTTAGTGGATTGGGAGGGTTGTGGTCCAGAAGAGAGGTCCTGGGAACCTGAGGACAATATCCTGGACAAAAGTCTGATCCTCAGGTTCTCAGGCACCAAGAAGAGGGGGAGACCCAAGGGGGGGGGTACTGTTACGCCGAGCGCTCCGGGTCCCCGCTCCTCCCCGGAGCGCTCGCTACACTTCCCTCACTGCAGCGCCCCGGTCGGTTCCACGGACCCGGGGCGCTGCGTTACCACCTCCGGCCGGGATGCGATTCGCGATGCGGGTAGCGCCCGCTCGCGATGCGCACCCCGGCTCCCGTACCTGACTCGCTCCCCGTCAGTTCTGTCCCGGCGCGCGCGGCCCCGCTCCCTAGGGCGCGCGCGCGCCGGGTCTTTGCGATTTAAAGGGCCACTGCACCGCTGATTGGTGCAGTGGTTCCAATTAGTGTTTACACCTGTGCACTTCCCTATATCACCTCACTTCCCCTTCACTCCCTCGCCGGATCTTGTTGCCCTAGTGCCAGTGAAAGCGTTCCTTGTGTGTTCCTTGCCTGTGATTCCAGACCTTCTGCCGTTGCCCCTGACTACGATCCTTGCTGCCTGCCCCGACCTTCTGCTACGTCCGACCTTGCTTCTGTCTACTCCCTTGTACCGCGCCTATCTTCAGCAGCCAGAGAGGTTGAGCCGTTGCTAGGGGATACGACCTGGTCACTACCGCCGCAGCAAGACCATCCCGCTTTGCGGCGGGCTCTGGTGAAAACCAGTAGTGACTTAGAACCGATCCTCTAGCACGGTCCACGCCAATCCCTCTCTGGCACAGAGGATCCACCACCTGCCAGCCGGCATCGTGACAATAATTATTGGAAGGATTAAGATTTTTTTAATAGAAGTAATTTACAAATCTGATTAACTTTCTGGAGCCAGGTGACATATATATATATATATATATATATATATATATAGATAGATAGATACATATCTTTATATATCAAAGTTTTTTCCTGGAATATCTTTTTAAGAATTAAAATCTACATCTCTGCTTGCTGTCAGGGACTAAGAACATTCTTGAAAATCTTAAAGGGGTACTCCTCCCCTAGACATCTTAACCCCTATCTAAAGAATTGGGGATAAGATGTCTGATCGCGGGGATCCCACCACTGGGGACCCCCACGATCTCTGCTGTGGCACCCCAGACATCCGGTGCACGGAGCCAACTTTGCTCCGTGTCGTATGACTGGCGATGCGGGGCAGAGGCTCGTGACATCATGGCCACGCCCCGTTCCTGACATCACTGTCACGCCCCCTCAATGCAAGTCTATGGGAGGGGGCGTGACGGCCGTCACACCCCCTCCCATAGAATTGCATTCATGGGGCGTGGCCATGACATCACGAGTGGGACAAGACCATGACATCACGAGCCTCCGGTGCTGCACCTGGTGCTCCAAACGAACGCTGGGTACAGAGATCCTGGGGGTCCCCAGCGGTGGGACCCCTGCGATCAGATATCTTATGCCCTATCCTTTGGATATAGGATAAGATGTCTTGAGTGCCCCTTTATTATATATAATTGAAGGCATACAGAAGCCCCATGCACCTCTACTGGAGCCCCCTGTATTGCATGAGCAGATATAGAAGAAAAAGGGCCCGATAGTAAATATGGAAGTGAGCTATCTGTTATGGCATCTGATTTTGTCCCCAGACAGAAAGGTCTGGTGTATATTTCCCATTGACTCTCCATGACCCATTGGTCATTTTCCTCCTCCATTAATTTGCTGACAAGGCAAAGTTCCCTGGAGAGAGGAGTTCTGCACAGTTTATTCCCAATAAAAAAGGAATGGGATCAACTAGGATGGGGCCCCCTCTCTCCAAGTTTCCCATAGCAGTGGCATGGTCTAACATTATCATATGTACACCATTGTGCATCACAGGTCTAATGGAGCCCATATACTTGACAGCAAAGTTAGTCGAACCTGCTGAGTTTAGCTGGAGCACTTGACTATTTTATGTGTATGGGGATGTGCTTTGTTATCTGTTGGGGGTAAGTAGAATCGGACATGTTGAGAAGTCTTATGGTGCCCATGTACATAAGAGCAAAGTTGGCCAACCCAGTTGATTTCAGATGGACCACTTGTTTATTTTATGTGTATGGGGGTGTGCCATGTTATCTTCTGGGGGGGGTAGGAAGGATCGGACATGTAAAGAGGTCTATTGTTGCCCATGTACATAAGGGAAAAGTTGGCCAAACCTGATAATTTCAGCTGGACCACTCGACTATTTTATGTTGAGTATGGGGTGTGCCATGTTATCTGTTGGGGGTAAGAAGGTCAAATAGTGCCCAAGTTGGACCTTTTAATTCTTAGTTGGACCTTTTAGTTGGACCTTTTGATCTAATGCAGCGATCTCAAACTGTGGCCCTCCCGATGTTGCAAAACTTCATCTCCCAGCATGCCCGGACAGCCAAAGGCTTGAAGTTTTGAAAAATCTGGAGGGCCACAGTTTGAGACCACTGATTTAATTCCTATGGAGGTGTGCTAAATTACCTGTTGGGTGAAATAGGGATCTGACGTGTTGAGGGATCTAATGGTGACCATATACATAAGAGTAAAGTTGGCCAAACCCGCCAATTTCTGATAGACCAGTTATCTAACACGTGTGGAGGTGTGCTACATTATCTGTTGGGGAAGGAAGGATCTGACATGTTGAATTTGAATGCCTTTTTTTTCTCAGGGTGGATAAGCCATCCGCGAGGTGTCTGGCAGCGGCTCACTTCCGCTTTCCCATTAAAAGTGTACTCCGGTGGAAAACTATTTTTTTTTTCAAATCAACTGGTTCCAGAAAGTTGAACAGATTTGTAAATTACTTCTATTAAAAAAACCTTAACCCTTCTAGTGCTTATCAGCTGCTGTATGCTACACAGGAAGTTGTGTAGTTCTTTCCAGTCTGACCACAGTGCTCTCTGCTGACACCTCTGTCCGTGTCAGGAACTGTTCAGAGCAGGAAAGGTTTGCCATGGGGTGTTACGGTGAGTGCTCTGGTCCAGCGCTCTAACCATGAGCACTCGCTGCCCCGCTCTCCTGGCCGGACTGTGGTTCGCATCACGGGACACGCCCGCATGCGAATCGCGGCTTATTCCTTACCTTCCTCCGCCCGGCTCTTCCCTGCGCGCACACCCCCACCTCCTAGGGCGCACGCTTCTTGAGATTTAGAGGCCCAGTGCACCACTGATTGGTGCCTGGTCCTTTTTCTATGTTATCTAAGCCTGCTCCTCCTCTTCCCTGCCGGATCTTCAGTGCCATTTGTCTGAGATTAAGCGTACCCTTTGTCTGTTTGCCTAGCCCGTGTTCTGTCCCTTCCGTTATGTTATTTAGACTACGCACCTTTGCCACCTGCCTTGACCTTCTTCTTAGTCCGACTTCGTCTTTGCCTCATCCTACTGTACTTCGCCTCGCCTAGTTACCTATGTGGTCGAGTAGTATTGGGGGTAGCGACCTGGGTGTCACCTGCCGCAGCAAGCCCATCATGCCTTTCGGCGGGCTCTGGTGAAGACCAGCGGCACCTTAGAGTCCTCTCCCCGATACAGCCCGTGTCATCAGCCAGACAGGTCAGTGGATCCACATCCAGCTCTGTAACATGGGGATTTGCTCCTACTCTGGACAGTTCCTGACATGGACAGAGGTGTCAGCAGAGAGCACTGTGATCAGACTGGAAAGAACTACACAACTTCCCGTGGAGCATACAGCAGCTGATAAATCCTGAAAGGATTAAAAAAATTTAATTGAAGTAATTTACAAATCTATATAACTTTCTGGCACCAGGTGATTTGAAAACAATTGTTTTCCACCGGAGTACCCCTTTAAGCACAAACTGATTATACTTGTGTATAGACAGGAGAGAAGGAAACAGTTGTGGGTCAGGTGAGCATCTGACCACCGGCTATAGAAGGTGTACCGTTTCCTCTAGTTAGTACTCAGTTCTATATTGTGACAACAATAGTGAAGAACAAACGGGGCACTCACAAGGTGAATATCCACTCCTAATCTATTTTCGGACTATATGGAGACATACACATGGATATGGCGATCCGGGTATTCATATAGATATGCCACCTGGGGGGTGCATACAAAGAAACTGAAGTATCATAGTAACTTTGAAAAAGAAAGGTAGTATGCACTCACCACTAGGCTATGGCTGTCATTCATCGGAGTCCGGGGACATCGGTGGAATCGGCGTCTTCAAGGAGCGCTCGGAGGCTAGACCGGTAGTTTCACGGGATCTATCCACTTCATCCGGCCAGATGAAGTGGGTAGATCCCATGAAACTACCGGTGTAGCCTCCGAGCGCTCCTTGAAGACGCCGATTCCACCGATGTCCCTGGACTCCGATGAAGGACAGCCATAGCCTAGCGGTGAGTGCATACTACCTTTCAGTCTATATTGTGACATACTGCAGCTAGAATACGGGACAAAACAAAAGCAGGAGGTCCAGCACTTCAAAATATGCAGCTTTAATTGTGAAAACGACACACGTACAGGCAGTTGGCAGACGCGTTTCGAGCGCATGCGCTCGAAACGCGTCTGACAACTGCCTGTACGTGAGTCGTTTCCACAATTAAAGCTGTATATTTTGAAGTGCTGGTCCTCCTGCTTTGGTTTCGTCCCGTGTTTTGTGCCTGGCCGGGCACGGGTCCGTGCACCAAGTTGGGAGAGGTGAGCTGAATATTGTTCCATTTTGCAGCTCGAATACGTCTGAGCGCTTCCCATAACGTACAACTTTTATCTTACACCCCAATAACACCCCTGCCAGAAGACAATTATATATTGCTGGATGACAGCCCGCTTAATTCAAGAAATAATTAAAAAGCATTATGTCTGTCGTTCACAGATTACAGGGAAATGTGACAGATTTAATTATTTGTCATTATGACAACGTTAAAAAAAAAAGAAGAAAAAAAAGTTAAATTTTTTGAAATTCCTGGTAATTTTCCTCGGTTTCATTAGTCGCACCTGTTGTAATTAAATTGCTACCGTATTAATTGTTGAAATAAGTAAGCGCCATTAGATACCGGTTCCGACACGATAATGGGGGGGGGGGGGGTGAGTCTTGTCTTTTTTCAATTACTCGCTTCTGCGTATCAAGTCTTGGGAATAACGCGTTCCATTTTTTTGGAGTATATTAAAAACATAAAATAATAGAGTCAGCTATTACTGATCGCTTTGCTGTATAATTCAAATATTGAAGCGAGTCCTCCAGGACTGAACGGGGAGGGGAGTCTCTTAAATAAAGGCTGATTTCTGACGGAAAATTTAAGTACCCATTTTTACTGAAACTATTTAAAAAGTGACTTTTTATTATTTGAGAGATGAAAATATGAAGTTTTATATGGAGCAAGCAAAGTGGAACCATTCAATCCACAGACTGAGAGAGATTAGCATTTTAATATCGGATGATTATGCCGTACATGATTTCTTCGGCTTTTATCGCCTTGATCTGTTTTTTTTTTTCTCTTCCCGTCATCTAATAGATAAATACTACACTTGTTTACTGCAATGAGCGCTGAATGAATATATGAATATAGACTCATCGGTAATACAGAAGTATTTTGGATACATTCAATTTACCCGTGTACATACCAATGTTTTCAGTGGTGGGCTGCCATTGGTTTATGGGCCTCCCAGCCCCTTCGGATTCTATGGGGCCTATTTGAGAGGGGGATTTCACTGAGATTGGACCTGGGCAGGACTGAATTTAAAGGGGTTATCCAGGAAAAAACTTTTTATATATATATATATATATATATATTTATATATATATATATATATATATATATATCAACTGGCTCCAGAAAGTTAAACAGATTTGTAAATTACTTCTATTAAAAAATCTTAATCCTTTCAGTACTTATAAGCTTCTGAAGTTTAGGTTGTTCTTTTCTGTCTAAGTAATCTCTGATGACACGTGTCTCGGGAACCGCCCAGTTTAGAAGAGGTTTGCTATGGGAATTTGCTTCTAAACTGGGCGTTTCCCGAGACACGTGTCATCAGAGATTACTTAGACAGAAAAGAACAACCTTAACTTCAGAAGCTCATAAGTACTGAAAGGATTAAGATTTTTTAATAGAAGTAATTTACAAATCTGTTTAACTTTCTGGAACCAGTTGATATATATGAAAAAAGTTTTTTCCTGGAATACCCCTTTATGGGATGGGACTTTGATTGAAAATTGTTGATGCCATCAAGCCAAAAAGAGATGGAGAGATGGCCAGGAAGACTAAAGTTACTGACTTAAAGGGGTATTCCAGGCCAAAACTTTTTTTTTATATATCAACTGGCTCCGGAAAGTTAAACAGATTTGTAAATTACTTCTATTAAAAAATCTTAATCCTTCCAATAGTTATTAGTTTCTGAAGTGGAGTTGTTGTTTTCTGTCTAACTGCTCTCTGATGACTCACGTCCCGGGAGCTGTGCAGTTCCTATGGGGATATTCTCCCATCATGCACAGCTCCCGGGACGTGACATCATCAATGAGCAGTTAGACAGAAAACTTCAGAAGCTAATAACTATTGGAAGGATTAAGATTTTTAAATAGAAGTAATTTACAAATCTGTTTAACTTTCCGGAGCCAGTTGATATATATATATATATATATATATATATATATATATATATATATATATATATATATATATATAAAGGTTTTGCCTGGAATACCCCTTTAAAGAAGGTCCACATGCTTTTTAAACCATCTCTTCTCCTTGAAGGATCATTGTTGATTCATCAAGACATGGAAAGATGGCCATGCACGTTTAAAGTTACTGGCTCCGAAGAGGTCCACACACATTCACAACCATCTCTTCCATACAGGGCTGCATGACCCAAAACTCTCAAAGATATTTTTTACCCACCAACTTTAAATAAGCTCTAACCCCCTGTCTCCTATCCACAGACACTACAAGTGTGGCGACTACTACTTCTGATTGTGTGCAGGGTGTTTAGATCAGTTTGTGACGCCAGGGCACTGTTAACCTACACAGTCCGAGGTTGAGATAGCTTCTCCTGGGCCAGGCACGGGGTAATGAATACACTGATGCAAGGTTACGGATCACTATGTTTACTGTAGCTGGAAGTAGCAGATCTTAAACAGTACAGCCTTTGGTACAGAGGCATGGGCAGAGTGGAGCCTGTAGCCTTGCTGGGAGTTGTAGTCGTGTTAAATTCAACTTTAAAATTATTAGACTTGAATGACTTAACTTGACTGACTGAAGAAAAGTTTTTCCCAACAAGCTTTTCTTACTGTCAGGCTTTGGCATTCACCTCTGAGACGGAAGAAGTGGATTTAGCGAAAAGTTGGGTTGTGCCGGAGGTTCTGCTGTGTCCCCACTAAGTGAATACTATTGTACCCCATCTTGCTGCCTGCTACTTACCGTATTTTTCGCCCTATAGGACGCAGCGGCGTATAAGACGCACCCAATTTCTAGGTGCAAAATCTAAAAAAATAAAGATTTTGAACCCAATAGTGGTCTTCAACCTGCGGACCTCCAGATGTTGCAAAACTACAACTCCCAGCATGCCCGGACAGCCGTTGGCTGTCCGGGCATGCTGGGAGTTGTAGTTTTGCAACATCTGGAGGTCCGCAGATTGAAGACCACTGCATAGGAGGTAATACTCACGTGTCCCCGCCGCTCCGGACCCGTCACCGCTGCCCTGGATGTCGCTCCATCGCTGTCCCCGTTTCCCCATCGCTCCGGAACGTCTCTGCTGCCGGCCGGGTATCCTCTCTCTCCGTCGCCACCATCACGTCGTTACGCACGCCGACGCACGTACGCGACGACATGATGACAAGGAAGGAGAGCGCCGGCCATACAGGGGATCCCGGCATGGAGCAGACACCGAGGAGGCAGGTAAGGTCCCTCCCGGTGTCCTGTAAGCACTAACCCGGCTATTCAGTCGGGCTGTTCGGGACCGCCGCGGTGAAATCGCGGCGTCCCGAACAGCCCGACTGAACAGCTGGGTTAGTGTCACTTTCCCTTCAGACGTGGCGGTCAGCTTTGATCGCCGCGTCTGAAGGGTTAATACAGGGCATCACCGCGATCGGTGATGTCCTGTATTAGCCGCGGGTTCCGGCCGTTGATGGCCACAGGGACCGCCGCGATAGGGGTGTATTCGCCGTATAAGACGCACCGACTTTTTCCCCCCAGTTTTGGGGAAGAAAAGTGCGTCTTATACGGTGAAAAATACGGTAGGTTTATTACATTGTTCACATTGCAGTAATTCTCAGGGTACGTCTTATACATACCCTATAGAGGGCTTTGTCTGTCTCCTACATAGGTTACTTAGTTCAGTATTTGGCAGACCGGTCTTCTTGCGCCTTCACCTGACTAATTTTTTGTGTTTCTAATTGTTTTGTCTATGATGCAGTTTTGCTTAATTAAATAATTTTTTGAACCCGATCTATATACGCTTGTATTTTCCTTTGTTAATTAGTGTTGAGCACGAATATTCGTAATGCAAATTTGTATCACGAATATCGGGACTTTGCAATTTCGAGAATATTTAGAATATAGTGCTATATAGTCGTAATAACAAATATAATTTTTTTATTTTTTTCACATTTCAATTTTTATACAAATTTCCATTTTTGTTTTTTTCACATGCAAATTTTTATGAACATTTTTATGCGAATTTCCATGCGAATTTCCGCATGGAAAAAAAAAGTGAGTGAACATAGCGAATATGTGAATTTAGCGACCATAGTACAAATAATCATCAATATATTTGCGAAATATCACGAATTCGAATGTAGCCCCTACTGCTCGTCACTATTGTTAAAGGGTCACTCTCATTAAAAATAATTTTTGCTATTGCACTCCTTATGGTAAATAAAAAATATATATATATATTTTTTTTAATTTTTTATTTTAAACAACACCTCTTTACAATAAAATCTAGCCTTTGGCTCCAACTTATTTAGCAGTTTACATAAATAGGAGAAGAAAACATCCAAATTACAATGAAATGAACCAATAGAGTTCACCTACTTCACCTATAGCTATATTCCCCCCTTCCTGTATTTCCCGTCTTAAATCTAGAATCGCGCACCTACGTGAATTGGCTGTGGGTAGACAAGAAAGGGGAGAATAATCAAAGTAGAACATATAGGAAAGAAAAGTAGCAAAGGATAAAGAAAAAAGAAGAGAGAGAGAGATTTAATACATGACATCGGCCTGTTCCTTTACTTTGTATACCCGAGCTTGCCTCTGCTTCCTTACTTAAAGGGGTACTCCGGTGAAAACCTTTTTTCTTTTAAATCAACTGGTGGCAGAAAGTTAAACATATTTGTAAATTACTTCTATTAAAAAAATCTTAATCCTTCCAGTACTTATTAGCTGCTGAATGCTACAGAGGAAATCCCTTTCTTTTTGGAACACTGATGACATCACGAGCACAGTGCTCTCTGCTGACATCTCTGTCCATTTTAGCAACCGTGCATAGCAGATGTACGCTAAGGGCAGCATGGTGGCTCAGTGGTTAGCACTGCTGCCTTGCAGTGCTGAGGACTTGGGTTCAAATCCCACTAAGGACAGCAATAAATAAAGCGTTATTATTATTATAATAACGTCAGCAGAGAGAACTGTGCTCGTGATGTCATCAGAGAGCATTCCAAAAAGAAAAGAATTTCCTCTGTAGTATTCAGCAGCTAATAAGTATAGGAAGGATTAAGATTTTTTAATAGAAGTAATTTACAAATATGTTTAACTTTCTGCCACCAGTTGATTTAAAAGAAAATAGGTTTTCACCGGAGTACCCCTTTAAATCCCTTAAGTCAAACCTTCCTATGTTGTTAGTCTATCCATAAATTGGCCCCATTTCCCCCATGAATTCAGAAATTCCGGGAGTTGGAGTTGAGCTGCTGCTATAGAATGTTCCATGAGGTAGTTATTGTTTACTTCGTTTATTATGCAGTATATATTCGGGACCTCTACCTTTTTCCGCATTTTAGCGATCTTTATTTTAACTATTGTCAACATATGTACCATTATAGTTATATTGGTTAAGTGTCTATCTTCTAAGCCTAGATTCAATAATGCGACCTCAGGTCCCCATGGGATTGTGTTCCCCAATATGTTCTGCAGGGTTATAACTACCTGTTTCCATAAGGGTTTAATATCTTTGCAGCTCCACCATACATGATACAATGCGCCAACTTCGGTTTTGCATCTCCAGTATATGTCCGATACCTTCGGATGCATTTTAGCTAGTATATATGGTGTCTGGTACCATCGAAATAATAGATGAGACTTTTTTAATACCTGCGCAGAATTTTTTGAACCAACAAAATGTCGTAACTGCAGATACTTATAAAATTTTGCACGTGGAATATTACATTTTTCGGTTATAATAGAAAAGGGGAGTAAGCCAGACTGATCTGCAATGTCAGCATATTTATGGATTCCATTATTTCCCCACAGCTTAAAGGGGTATTCCAGGCAAAAACTTTTTTTTTATATATCAACTGGCTTCGGAAAGTTAAACAGATTTGTAAATTACTTCTATTAAAAAATCTTAATCCTTCCAATAGTTATTAGCTTCTGAAGTTTTCTGTCTAACTGCTCAATGATGATGTCATGTCCCGGGAGCTGTGCATGATGGGAGAATATCCCCATAGGAACTGCACAGCTCCCGGTACGTAACATCATCAGAGAGCAGTTAGTCAGAAAACAACAACTCCACTTCAGAAGCTAATAACTATTGGAAGGATAAAGATTTTTTAATAGAAGTAATTTACAAATCTGTTTAACTTTCCGGAGCCAGTTGATATATAAAAAAAAGTTTTTGCCTGGAATACCCCTTTAAAGTTAGTATTGGGGATTTGGTATTGGATTGCCTCCATGGACAAATCATATAGTGAGATTGGTAGAATTTCCTCCCTGATTCGGAGCACTAGCAACACTCGATTTGTGGCTGTTACTGTGGGCAGGTTCTGCCTAATTGGTCCTGTAGTGCTACGCGCTGTCCACAATAATGCACCCAGGGGGCCCTCGTTTGCTATTATTCTTTCAATTTCCCCCCATTGCTTTGTTTGGTCCTTCCCCCACCATGCCTGGGCCTGTTCTAACAGGACGGCATAGTAATAATGCTGTAGATTGGGGGCCCCTGCTCCCCCTTTATTTATTGGAAGGGATAAGAATTTAGCAGCTATTCTTGGCTTTTTACCTTTCTAGATAAAATGTGATATCAGCCTTTGTGCTTTAGCTATGGTTATTTTGGGGATGTTCACTGGCATGTTGCGAAATAAGTATAGTATCTTTGGTAGGAGGGTCATACTGCTATGTGGCCCATCCAAGAGGAGGGTGGAGGGTACTTTAGAAAATTTACCTATGTCGGCACGGAGAGAACTTAATAACTCATTAAAATGACATTTAACCATTGCTGTCTGTGGTATTGTTAGTATAATTCCCAAGTATTTTAATTGACCTTGGGTCCCATTTATATGGCTATTTGTTTTGTAATAGAGCTTGTGTTCTTGGGGTCACTCCTATACCTAATATTAGCGATTTGTTGGAATTAATTTTATAATTACTAATTTTACTAAACTGTTCAAACACCTCTGTGACACCCTCTAAGGACTTTTCAGGCCATGTAATGCAAAGTATGACATCGTCTGCAAATAGTCCAATGCGGTGGTTTTTCCCACCTATTTGTACCCCCCGATATTAAAGGGGAAGATCACATTTTTTGGGCTAAGGGTTCTATTATAAGTGTGAATATTAACGGGGAGAGGGGACACCCCAGCCTGGTCCCGTTTGTTATGTTAAACTCTTTTGACAAAGTGCCTGAGGTTTTAACAAATGCCGACGGGGTAGTATACAGGGCCATTATTGCTCGAATAAAAGGACTTCGAAATCCGAACTTAATCAATGTTTGTTCCAAATACCCCCAATGGACTCAGTCGAAAGCCTTCTCGGCATCAATTGCTAGTAATAATGAGGGATCTTTCCTATGTTCCAATATGGCTGCAATGTCAATCGCTGGGTCCCATCCACTGTTTGACGTCCCCTTACAAACCCTACCTGGTCATTAGATATTCATTCTGGAAGAATATTATTTAATCTATTGGCTAAAATAGCCGCATATAATTTTAAATCTGAGTTTAACATTGCGATGGACCTAAAGTGGCTTGGTTCATCCAGCTTCTTACCTTCTTTTGGTATGGTCACTATTACGGCTTTCAACATTTCATCTGGAAAGAGGCTGATACCATTGCCTCATTACGTAACCTAGTCAAGTAAATAAAAAATATTTCTAATATACTATGTTTAAAACAAAAATGAAGTTTTCTATGTTTTATTTGTGCTTAAAGGGGTACTCCGGTGAAAACCTTTTTTCTTTTAAATCAACTGGTGGCAGAAAGTTAAACATATTTGTAAATCACTTATTAGCTGCTGAATACTACAGAGGAAATTGTTTTCTTTTTGGAACACAGAGCTCTCTGATGACATCACGACCACAGTTCTCTCTGCTGACGTTATTAAAATAATAATGCTTTATTTATTGTTGTCCTTAGTGGGATTTGAACCCAAGTCCCCAGCACTGCAAGGCAGCAGTGCTAACCACTGAGCCACCATGCTGCCCTTAGCCTACATCTGCTATGCATGGTTGCTAAAATGGACAGAGATGTCAGCAGAGAGCACTGTGCTCGTGATGTCATCAGTGTTCCAAAAAGAAAGGAATTTCCTCTGTAGCATTCAGCAGCTAATAAGTACTGGAAGGATTAAGATTGTTTAATAGAAGTAATTTACAAATATGTTTAACTTTCTGCCACCAGTTGATTTAAAAGAAAAAAGGTTTTCAACGGAGTACCCCTTTAAAAAAGCTCAAGAGCACATTTCCCCCAATCTTATACACAGACTTTGGACCAAAGCCAAAACAGGAAGTGCAGCCTAGAGTGCTGAGGGGGGGGGGGGGGGGGGGGGGTGTCCAGCCTCATCCAATCATAGCTTCTCTCACACTTAACTGCCATATGCTGTTGGTTGGACACCCCCCCTCCCCCTCAGCACTCCAGGCTGCACTTCCTGTGTTTGGGCTTCGGTCCTAAGTCTGTATATAAGATGGGGGGAAATGTGCTCTGGAGCTTTTTTAAGCACAAATAAAACATAGAAAACTTTATTTTTTTTAAACAAAGTATATTAGAAATATTTTTTATTTACCATAAGGAGCGTAATAGCTATTTTATTTTTTTATGAAAGTGCCCATTTAATCGTGCAATTGGCATTGGATCATTTATATCTGGCATATCTTGTATGTATATCAGGGATAAAGTCCTGCAAGAACATGTGGGAACTGAGTTCCTGCACTTTTTCCACATCAGGATCACCATTCCCATTAATAGGAGTCCTGCAGGACCAGCCCTTGAGTGGAAATCTTGGGTGAGTTCCCTCACTTTTTTTCTCAGGACTTGATCCCTGATGAATTTCCCGGTCATGAATTTCAGGTACGGGCAAGCCACATAATAATATCACTGTAATAAATCACTTGCTGAATAATTTACATAGATCCAAGAAACTAACACCTGACTCTTCATCGGGGTCATCTGTGTAAGATTCTTTAACCCAACTTTTGAAGCCTCCTTGAAATTCAAGGCCTGTCCGGTCTAGCTCATCCGCTAATGCTCTTGGTGCTGATAGTCGAAGAAGCGTGAAATACAATCTTTCATGAGCCTCCTGCCCTGTCTTGCATACAAAACACTAAAACAAATCAGGATATTTTAATATATACAAGAATTTTAACATACATCATTTAAGCGGATAGATTTCACATTATCGACCGGCCAATCGTCAGCCTTAAACAGGAGCGTAATTTATTTGGAAAGGCGAGAGTTATCAATTTGAGGCAGTCTGTCTCATCTCCCTCTTTAGGCTGCTCGGCTTTTATGCCCCTAATAAAAACTAAAAATCAGGATTCCTTTGTATGTAAATTGTGTTGTAACCTATAGATGTAATTTGTCTAAAGTCATTACCCAGTAATGGAGATTGTGTCAGATCTCGGTCAACGGCTCCTTACAACAATAAACCTGACCTTTAAACACAATTTACCTGCCCTAAAATTCTAGAACTTCAAATTATTTAAGTTTCGGGTACTGAATCATAAAAACGCCGGCGATGTGTCTTAGTCCACGTCCATTTTTTAAAAAAGTGCTTCCTTAACCTTTCGGCTGGATAGATAGATTGTGTTTCATAGTCGAGATAGATTCTTGTAAAAAAAAAAAATGAAAAATACAGGGACTGATACAATTAATATGAAGGAGACGTTTACGGATCAGGAGACTGGTCTATGGCTTCTAACAGGTTTCCCCGGTTTTAGAAGAGAAGGATAAAGGAATAATAGCAGTAAGACGTGGTATCTGCTCTGTACACGGAGGCAAAAGGGCAAATATCTTTGTTCAAAAGTATAAGGAGTTTATGGTTCTCTCCCGAATGATCTTCACTAGACCGGAATGTACGGGAATAAAAAAAAAGGCGAGTCGGGGATTGAAGACGGAAAAACTAGGTGCCAATAAGTTTCCTATTTTTCTCTACAAACCTCCCAGCTGAGTGATGGATAAACAAGAGCTGAGTAAGGGAATGTTCTCACTACGGAATCTTCCGCTCGGAGATTCCACTACACTAATCTAGCATTGATGTGAATGATTCCATCGTTGACCTGTTCACACTGTGGAATTTTTGAAGCAGAAAATTCTGTTGCGGATACTCATTCTTTTGGTGGAATTACGCGCGAACTGCGTCGATGGTGACTGCACATTTCCTTGCAGTCCTAGCTCTAAAAGTTTTCGGAGGAGGGCATCTAGAATTAATCTCCGACCTGAAATTTGTGAACATACCCTTAAAGGGGTTCTCTGCAGAAAAACATCTTATCCCCTATCCCCCTCTCTTGTAGATAGAGAAGACGATATAAGCTAAACTTTCTGCTCCCTGTAAATAGAGAAGACAAAAGAAGCTCAGTTTCCCACTCCCTGTAGATAGAGAAGACCATAGGAGCTCAGCCTCTCCCTCCCTATAAACAGAGAAGACAATAGGAGCTCAGCCATCCACTCCCTATAAACAGAGAAGACAATAGGAGCTCAGCCTTCCCCTCCCTGTAGATAGAGAAGACAATAAGAGCTTAGCAACCCCCTTCACGTAGATAGAGAAGACAATAGGAGCTTGGCCTCTCCCTCTCTATAGATAGAGAAGACAATAGGAGCTCGGCCTTCCCCTCCCTGTAGATAGAGAAGACAATAGGAATTTAGCCTCCCCCTCCCTGTAGATAGAGAGGGCAATAGGAGCTCGGCCTCTCCCTCTCTATAGATACATAAGACAATAGGAGCTCAGCCCCCCTTCCTATAGATAAAGAAGACAATAGGAGCTCAGCCTTCCCCTTCCCCTGTAGAATGTCCTCTGCACAGGACACAGAGCATGTCCAGTAATGTTTCCCATTCATGTAAATGGGGCAGCTTCTGTCTATTGTTGCCTATGTCCATTTGACTTGCTGTATAGCATATCTCAAAATGCTGCTTAAAACAACCAAGGCAAAATGGTCATCCCTGTAATAATATACCAAAAAAATATAGAATTTTTTTTTTAGAAAAATCAGAAAATAGAAAGAGATAATAAAAAAAATAAATCAATCAGGTGACACATTTAAATTAAATTGGGCAGGGTAACCAATCAGATCATGCGAATGACTAGTTTAGGGAGATGAATGTCAAGTGGGCGGGGATAGAACATACTGTAGCCAATCAGATTAACATAAGGAGAGTGGCACTAACCAATCCACTAAGTTTACCCAACCAGGGTGCCTCCAGCTGTTGCCAAACTACAAGTCCCAGCATGCCCGGACAGCCGAAGGCTGTCCGGGCATGCTGGGAGTTGTAGTTTGGCAACAGCTGGAGGCACCCTGGTTGGGAAAACGCTACCCTAAGCAAATAACCCAACAAAACTGAATAGCAATAGGCGGAACCCATTATAATGATTTCTGACTCTACAAAACAATACGACTTTTCTATATTGAAACTTTATTTTTAATTTAATTAATTAATTAATTAATATATTTTTAAGGATAATTTCTTAAAGTCCATCCCGAAATTACCATATATGCAAGTCCGCATAACTAATAATTGTGTTTGGCGAAAAAAAAAAAAAAACTAATAATAATAAAAAATAAAAAAAATTAAAATTTACCCCAGAAAAGTCAATACTAAAATTGCAATATGATCTGTTGTGTTAATATTCTAAACTCTAAAGTAAAACGATTCTTCCTGTTTTCTTTAAGCCGCTTCCTATAATCATTTGCATATATTACCACCGCGCTGGTCAGTGCGATATTAAACGTTTACACCGAGGGGCTGGAGATGTAATAATCTCTTTACTTTATTTCCATTACAAATAACTCGCTTAACTTCCATAATTATTCCTTTCATTATTATTATTTCTTTTTTTTCAGACAAAATGAATAAAATAAAAAAAAGTGTTTTCTAATATGTAATTATTCTGAAGTGCGAAAGAAAATTATCGAATCAGATTTCGTAAAACCGTGTTCTGGAAATAATTGTCTGATGATGGGAGCGTAATACAAATCTGGATTTGTGAGTGTTTCCCAATCAGGGTGCCTCCAGCTGTTGCAAAACTACAACTCCTAGCATGCCCGGACAGCCAAAGGCTGTCCGGGCATGTTGGGAGTTGTAGTTTTGAAACATCTGGAGGTGCTCAGGTTAGAAAGTACTCACATATACAGTATATAGAATATTTGTAAATTACTTCTATATAAAAATCTTAATCCTTCCAGTACTTATCAGCACTCGAGCAGCAATAATTTATTCTTCTTTTTATTGATGAATTCAGCAAATGGCAGAAATATGGCAAAGTAGCAAAGGATCTCTGCAACTCTGCCATATTTCTGCCCTCTGCTGAATGCATTAACAAAGAAGGATACATTTATTGCTGCCATGAGTGCTGGAACGTTCTCCACATTGCAGAGCAGGATTTTACCTTTCCATGAGCCCCAATGTCCCAGCGGAGCCAACTGGGCCCAGTCCATCAGGATGGGAGCTGCTATTACTTAGTGGTTCCCTTATCTGGATAACAGAGGATTATATAGGTCATCTATATTATGTCTATGTACTATGCGGGTCACCTCTATGATGTCTATGGTACTATGCGGGTCACCTCTATGATGTCTATGGTACTATGCGGGTCACCTCTATGATGTCTATGGTACTATGCGGGTCACCTCTATGATATCTATCATGTCTATGGTACTATGTGGGTCACCTCTATGATGTCTATGGTACTATGCTGGTCACCTCTATGATATCTATGATGTCTATGGTACTATGCTGGTCACCTCTATGATATATATGATGTCTATGGTACTATGCGGGTCACCTCTATGATATATATGATGTCTATGGTACTATGCTGGTCACCTCTATGATATATATGATGTCTATGGTACTATGCTGGTCACCTCTATGATGTCTATGGTACTATGCTGGTCACCTCTATGATATATATGATGTCTATGGTACTATGCTGGTCACCTCTATGATATATATGATGTCTATGGTACTATGCTGGTCACCTCTATGATGTCTATGGTACTATGCGGGTCACCTCTATGATGTCTATGGTACTATGCTGGTCACCTCTATGATATATATGATGTCTATGGTACTATGCTGGTCACCTCTATGATATATATGATGTCTATGGTACTATGCGGGTCACCTCTATGATGTCTATGGTACTATGCGGGTCACCTCTATGATATATATGATGTCTATGGTACTATGCGGGTCACCTCTATGATATATATGATGTCTATGGTACTATGTGTGTCACCTCTATGATGTCTATGGTACTATGCTGGTCACCTCTATGATATATATGATGTCTATGGTACTATGTGGGTCACCTCTATGATATCAATGATGTCTATGGTACTATGTGGGTCACCTCTATGATATCTATCATGTCTATGGTACTATGTGGGTCACCTCTATGATGTCTATGGTACTATGCGGGTCACCTCTATGATGTCTATGGTACTATGTGGGTCACCTCTATGATATCTATCATGTCTATGGTACTATGCTGGTCACCTCTATGATATATATGATGTCTATGGTACTATGTGGGTCATCTCTATGATATCAATGATGTCTATGGTACTATGTGGGTCACCTCTATGATATCTATCATGTCTATGGTACTATGCTGGTCACCTCTATGATATATATGATGTCTATGGTACTATGTGGGTCACCTCTATGATATCTATGATGTCTATGATACTATGCGGGTAACCTCTATGATGTCTATGGTACTATGCGGGTCACCTCTATGATATCTATGATGTCTATGGTACTATGCGGGTCATCTCTATGATATCTATCATGTCTATGGTACTATGCGGGTCACCTCTATGATATCTATGATGTCTATGGTACTATGTGGGTCATCTCTATGATATCTATCATGTCTATGGTACTATGCGGGTCACCTCTATGATATCTATGATGTCTATGGTACTATGCTGGTCACCTCTATGATATCTATTATGTCTATGGTACTATGCGGGTCACCTCTATGATATCTATGGTACTATGTGGGTCACCTCTATGATGTCTATGGTACTATGTGGGTCACCTCTATGATGTCTATGGTACTATGTGGGTCACCTCTATGATATCTATTATGTCTATGGTACTATGTGGGTCACCTCTATGATGTCTATGGTACTATGCGGGTCACCTCTATGATATCTATGATGTCTATGGTACTATGTGGGTCATCTCTATGATATCAATGATGTCTATGGTACTATGCGGGTCACCTCTATGATGTCTATGGTACTATGCGGGTCACCTCTATGATATCTATGATGTCTATGGTACTATGTGGGTCATCTCTATGATATCAATGATGTCTATGGTACTATGTGGGTCACCTCTATGATGTCTATGGTACTATGCGGGTCATCTCTATGATGTCTATGATGTCTATGGTACTATGCGGGTCACCTCTATGATATCTATGATGTCTATGGTACTATGCTGGTCACCTCTATGATATCTATGATGTCTATGGTACTATGCGGGTCATCTCTATGATGTCTATGATGTCTATGGTACTATGCGGGTCACCTCTATGATATATATGATGTCTATGGTACTATGTGGGTCACCTCTATGATATCTATGATGTCTATGGTACTATGTGGGTCACCTCTATGATATATATGATGTCTATGGTACTATGCGGGTCACCTCTATGATGTCTATGGTACTATGTGGGTCACCTCTATGATGTCTATGGTACTATGCGGGTCACCTCTATCATGTCTATGGTACTATGTGGGTCACCTCTATGATGTCTATGGTACTATGTGGGTCATCTCTATGATATCTATCATGTCTATGGTATTATGCGGGTCACCTCTATGATATCTATGATGTCTATGGTACTATGTGGGTCACCTCTATGATATCTATGGTACTATGTGGGTCATCTCTATGATATCTATCATGTCTATGGTATTATGCGGGTCACCTCTATGATATCTATGATGTCTATGGTACTTTGTGGGTCACCTCTATGATATCTATGATGTCTATGGTACTATGCGGGTCATCTCTATGATATCTATGATATCTATGGTACTATGCGGGTCATCTCTATGATATCTATGATGTCTATGGTACTATGTGGGTCATCTCTATGATATCTATGATATCTATGGTACTATGCGGGTCACCTCTATGATGTCTATGGTACTATGTGGGTCATCTCTATGATATCTATGTTGTCTATGGTACTATGCGGGTCACCTCTATGATATCTATCATGTCTATGGTACTATGCGGGTCACCTCTATGATATCTATCATGTCTATGGTACTATGCGGGTCATCTCTATGATATCTATGATATCTATGGTACTATGCGGGTCACCTCTATGATATCTATGATGTCTATGGTACTATGTGGGTCATCTCTATGATATCTATGATATCTATGGTACTATGCGGGTCACCTCTATGATGTCTATGGTACTATGCGGGTCACCTCTATGATATATATGATGTCTATGGTACTATGTGGGTCATCTCTATGATATCAATGATGTCTATGGTACTATGTGGGTCACCTCTATGATATCTATCATGTCTATGGTACTATGCGGGTCACCTCTATGATGTCTATGGTACTATGTTGGTCATCTCTATGATATCTATGATGTCTATGGTACTATGCGGGTCACCTCTATGATATCTATGATGTCTATGGTACTATGCTGGTCATCTCTATGATATCTATGATATCTGTGGTACTATGTGGGTCACCTCTATGATGTCTATGGTACTATGTTGGTCATCTCTATGATATCTATGATGTCTATGGTACTATGTTGGTCATCTCTATGATATCTATGATATCTATGGTACTATGTGGGTCATCTCTATGATATCTATCATGTCTATGGTACTATGCGGGTCATCTTTATGATATCTATGATGTCTATGGTACTATGTGGGTCACCTCTATGATGTCTATGGTACTATGCGGGTTACCTCTATGATATCTATGATGTCTATGGTACTATGTGGGTTACCTCTATGATATCTATGATGTCTATGGTACTATGCGGGTTACCTCTATTATATCTATGATGTCTATGGTACTATGCGGGTTACGTCTATGATATCTATCATGTCTATGGTACTATGTGGGTCACCTCTATGATGTCTATGGTACTATGCGGGTCATCTCTATGATGTCTATGATGTCTATGGTATTATGCGGGTTACCTCTATGATGTCTATGATGTCTATGGTACTATGCGGGTCACCTCTATGATATCTATGATGTCTATGGTACTATGCGGGTCACCTCTATGATATCTATCATGTCTATGGTACTATGTGGATCACTCTCCGCAGGGGGTGTGGCTTTTTTTTTTAAGCACATTTTGGTGTCACAGTAAGGCATTGATAAATCTGGTGTATTTTCAGACTTATCTAAGTTCACACTAAGAGTTACTGGTAGGAAACAGGAAAAACCTGAGCTTCTCTGTGCTGTTCCAAAGTGGTGGAAAGTAGTCAGGACACCACATTGGACCAGCGCAGAGAAGTTCAGATTTTTCCTGTTTCCTACCAGTGTTTATTTACCGGACGAACAATGCTAACACCGGATGAGCAACGGCTGCTAACACCACATGTCTTCTGAGGGGTTGTGCTCTAAGCGCAACTCTACTCGGTAAGTGTAAGTCCACTAATCAATACTTCACTAGGGGCCCGTATCCCTTTTTCCATTTTTTCTGTGCACACTAAGAGTTAAAGGGGCACTCCGGCACTTAGACATCTTATCCCCTATCCTTTCGACGCTCCAGGGACCTATTTTTAATGGGGTGCGGCGTGCAAGATCACGGGGGTCCCCAGGGGTGGGACCCCTGCGATCAGGCATCTTATCCCTTATTCTTTGGATAGGGGATAAGATGTCTAAGCGCCGGAGTACCCCTTTAAACACTTTCTCCCCCAGGGAGCCTTGGAGTTGACTCTATACTTGTAGATAAACCTTCCAAACAAACAGTCAACAACCACCGCCTTGGATATTACAGTTTCTACCTCGCAGACTCTCCGCTGTGTTTTTCCTTCCTGCTAAACACTGAGCACAACATTTTTCGTTGGGCGCAATCTGGGCCCAAAGACATAATTAATTTGACTGAAGCCTCCTATAGGGTTTACATTAAAAATAAGTACAGACCATGTCAATATTCATTAAAACCTTCTCTCCAGTGTACCAGAGTCGATTCGTATAAATCCCCTATCTTTTCCTCATCTCGGAGTTTGGAGAATTAGTTGTATGTTCGTAAAATTAATTTTACGTGACTTTTCCTGGGAGTTTACTTGAAGAACAAGCAAGAGTCAGTGTTAATATTCATTAAATCTTTTTCTCCGGTGGGTACCAGCCACTTCCCCTGTAAGCACCTGAGGGCGGTGATAGAAAAACGCGGAACGCCGCCATGAATATTGAGTTATTTATCCTTGTTTAACACATTGATTTTTTTTTTTTGCTGTGGTCTTCTGCTAAAGCCCATGGCCTTTGCCTATCAAATATGGCGTCAGCAGAGAACAGAAGAGAAAGTGCCGGGCATCAGAATGGCAGGGGGGGGGGGGGGGGGGGGCACTCGGGGAGAGTATGTAGAACCTGCAGTCATACTAAAGAACATAATAAAATAATTCATAAAAAACAACAACAGCATAGCCCATGGCCTCTGCCTATCAAATATGGCGTCTGCAGAGAACAGAATAGATGATGGATCGGCGGAGCCCTGTAAGAAAATGCCGGGCATCAGAATGGCAGGGGGCCACTCGGGGAGAGTACTGTAGAACCTACAGTCCTACCAGAAACCATAATACAAATAATACATGAAAACCAACAACAGCATAGCCCATGGCCTCTGCCTATCATATATGGCGTCTGCCGAGAACAGAATAGATGATGGATCGGCAGAGCCCAATAAGAAAGTGCCGGGCATCAGAATGGCGGGGGGGGGGGGGGGGGGGGGGGCACTCGGGGAGAGTATGTAGAACCTGCAGTCATACTAAAGAACATAATAAAATAATTCATAAAAAACAACAACTGCATAGCCCATGGCCTCTGCCTATCAAATATGGCGTCTGCAGAGAACAGAATAGATGATGGATCGGCGGAGCCCCATAAGAGAGTGCCGGGCATCAGAATGGCAGGGATGCCACTCGGGGAGAGTTTGTAGAACCTACAGTCCTATCAGAAACCATAATACAAATAATACATAAAAACCAGCAACAGCATCGCCCATGGCCTCTGCCTATCACATACGGAGTCTGCAGAGAACAAAAGACAAGATGGATCGGAGGAGCCCCGTAAGAAATAGCGTTGAGCGCGAATATTCAAAATTCAAATTTTTATTGCAAATATCGGCACTTCGCGAATATTTGGAAAATAGTGATATATATTGGTATTGACGAATATTCTTTTTTTTGTTTTTTTTATGTGCATTTATGATAATTTATGCAAATATCGGCACTTCCAGACTGGACACTGATCCCTCCCTTCTTTAAGGTGAAAGATATGATTGCGCATGCGCACTATGCGAATTTCATTCCGAATTTTCGCACAAAAAAAAAAATAAAGAGAAGGAAGATAGCGAATATGCGAATTTCGCAAACATAGGACGAATATTCATGCATATATTCCCGAAATATCGCAAATTCGAATATGGCCCCTGACGCTCATCACTAGTAAGGAAGTGACGGGCATCAGAATGACAGGGGGACCACTCGGGGAGAGAATCTGCAGTCATACCAGAGAACATAATACAAATAATACATAAAAACCATCAACAGCATCATATATGGAGTCTGCAGACCACAGAAAACAAAAAGAAGACTTAGAGAAGAAGATTATCCGGCTCTAAAACCCATACGAAGAATGGATGCTTTATTAAATAAAATCCGGTGCAAAACAGCAGGACATCACAGGGTGACGCGTGAGGCCGAAACGCGTCACCCTATGATGTCCTGCTGTTTTACACCGGATTTTATTTAATAATGCATCCATTCTTCGTATGGGTTTCTGTGCCGGATAATCTTCTTCTCTATGTTTCCAAGTGTGGCGTGGTCCGTGTAAGTATAGTATAACTACTATATATCCTGATCCCATAGAGATAGCAGCAGTATCCAGATGGAGCTGCAGGGGAGATGTATAACTACTATATATCCTGATACCATAGAGATAGCAGCAGCAGTACACAGATAGAGCTGGAGGGGATAGCACAGAGATAGCAGCAGTATACAGATAGTGTAGGTGGGGAGGTGTATAACTACTATATATACTGATCCTATAGAGATAGCAGCAGCATACAGATAGAACTGGAGGGGAGGTGTATAACTACTCGATATCCTGATCCCATAGAGATAGCAGCAGTATGCAGATAGAGCTACAGGGGAGGTGTATAACTACTATATATATATATATATATATATATATATATATATATACTGATCCCATAGAAATAGCAGCAGTATACAGATAGAGCTGGAGGGGAGGTGTATAACTACTATATGTCCTGATACCATAGAGATAGCATCAGTTTTCAGATAGAGTTGGATGGGAGGTGTGGGAGGTGCCAGGAGTGATCTGATAGGTGAGGATGTAATCTTGTAGTTCACAGGAAGTCAGCTGACCCAGGACTGACCACTTACTCTGACACATTAAACACTGTGGGTCATACTGGTGATCACATGGCCCAATTACAGTAATACAATGTATCTATGTAGCTGTCCGGGAAAGAACAGATAGTGCTGTAGGAACTAGTGATGGTTAGTGTGTATGAAATAGGCAAAAAAGCAAGCAAACCTGGAGTGCTTCTTAAAAAACAAACAAAAACAAAACAAAAATGGGTACGCCACTCCCAAGCGTTCAGAACATCCCCGTCACTCCCTGCCCCTCATGACATCATGCCTCACCTCCTCAATGCAAGTCTATGGGAGGGGGTGTGACGTCCGTCACACCCCCTCTCATAGTCTTGCATTGAGGGGGGGGGACATGATGTCACTGGGCGTGGCGTGACATCACGAGGGGGGCGTGGCGACCCCAAAGCCCGCTCCCAGCGCTTGGAACTAAATGTTCTGAATGCTGGGGAGTGGAGTGCCCCTTTAAGGCACGATAAGTGCAACATGTTTACAAAGTGACCCGTCTCTACATGTAGAGTCATTCTATACACAGCCATGCATAATGTTGTTCAGAGATGGACATGCCCTTTAAATGCAAGTAAAACATTCAGAAAAAATGCAAAGTAGGATGAAAAAAAGTTTCTTCCTTTATTTATTTCTTTTTGGCATCAGCGGTTCCTGTAACGTTCTCTCCCATGCGCATTATTCACAGGGTTGTCATCTTAATAAAATGTCGAGCAGCTGGATGTGAATTGTGACACACAGACAGTATTTGATAATCTGGCTCAGCACAGCTCCGCCACTTCACTCACATCTGCTTCAGGAGAACCAAGTGTCAAAGACTCCGACAGTCACTGCTCCGCCAGTAATTTGCGCCTTGAGCACCCTGAGAAGGAGACTTTGATGCTTCCTCTCTCCTCCAGAATTCAGAGAGGGGAAGCCGATAATTGAAGCGGGGACCACCTGCTACAGCTCAGCTCCTGCCTGCGCACCGGAAGACTCGCTCACAGTCCGAACCCCCAGGTGAAGCGCAGCCCCATCTCTCCTTGCCTTAAATATAGTGCGGTAGGGGGGACCTTGGATATTTTAGTGCAAACGTTTCCTGAAAACTATTTCTTGCAGGACTTGGGAAATGTAAAAAATAAATCAAGTTGAGTTTAAAAATATATATAAAAAAACGAACTTTTTTTTTACAGAACCACTTTTACGGATATTTACGTGACTATTTTATATTTTATCATGTAAATATTTTATATTTTTTATTTCCCTTTTTTGTGGGTTGTGATGTGGTCAATAAGCCGTTCACCGTACAGGATCATTAACATTTTATCTTAGTAGTTCGGACATTTCCACACGTTGCTAAATGTATTAATTTATTTTATTTTTATTTATGTAATTGTATATTTATGTATATACAGTACTTTAAAGGAGAACTGCAGTGTTAGACACTTATCCCCTATCCGCAGGATCAGCGGTCGGACCCCCGCGATCTCCAATATGAGGACCCGGCATTGCCACGGCTCTATGTGGCTAAAGAACGTGTCATCGACCTCAGTGACCTTGACCTCATGCCCCCTCCATACAGCTCAATGGGAGAGGTGGGGATGCACAAACGCTGCATCTCCACCTCTCCCATAGAGATGTATGGAGGGGACATGTCGGCAGAGCCAGGTTCGGACCCCCTGTGATCATAAACTTATCTCTTATCCTTAGCATAGGGGATAAGTGTCTAACACTGCAGATTTCCTTTAAATTCCAAAGAAGGTTATGTTTTAGATTCTTCCTTCCCCGGGCTGTTTATCTTTATATGTGAATGCATTTTTCTGTTATGCATAATGTATTGACCTGATGAAGAGAAGCAGAACGCTTCTCGAAACATGTTGTCCTTTTTCATTTCAACCATGGTCCGTGATTGCTCACTATTGCATGTCGGCATAGCGCCACCCCCAAGCCTGTTTTTCTCTAGGTTCCCTCAGGACCCTGATATTGTATTCTCTCCAATCCTCCTTTGATCATCGGCCGGGATTTAGGCAGCTGCCGAGGACATTACCGTAATATACTGTACATGATGCACACTTGTTAGCATCTCAAATATATAACTTTTGCTGCAACCACCTGGTACTGTACCTATTGCACTAGGGAGCACCCCTATTGTTCCCTTTTTCTCTTCTATATACTCTTCCTTTTATTACTTTTTTTATACATAAAACTGGAAAAGAGCAGCAGTCTATGAAGCAAGCTCAGCTTTAAAGCACCAGCAGTCAGACCTCCTGCAATCAGACACTTATAACCTATCCAATGGTTCATTGATATGTTTTATTCCACAGGATAATCCCTTTAACAGTAACCGATTCTGTACCAAATGAATAAAATAAAGAAACCATTTATAAATAAATATATAAATCAACAAATAATTAAATAAACAAAAAAATATATATATAAATAAATAAACAATACATAAATTAACAAACTCGCATGATCAACACATTTCGAAAGAAACACCCCTTCTTCATCAGGTCCCTCCAAAGCTTTGTGGATTGGTGCTGCCAAAATGTCTACCTAAAGTTGGTAACATTTTCTATGCAGATTCCAATGTAGCTAAAGGCCGCTCGACCAAGAATAAAAAACAAATAAAAAAATTAATAAAAAATACATAAAATATAAATAAATAAATAAACCATTTATTAACAAACTGACATGATCAACGCATTTCGAAAGAAACACCCCTTTTCATCAGGTCCCTCCAAAGCTTTGTGTTTGGTGCTGCCAAAATGTCTATCCAAAGCTAGTAACATATTCTATGCAGATTCCAATGTAGCTAAAGGCCACTGGACCAAGAATCTGCACCCAGGCTTAGTTGTGCAATAGCAGAGGAGCATAGGAAGTTCCAAAATGGCAATCTTTAGGTTGATACATTTTTAGGCTGTCGACAAGAAACTGAACACAAGGCAGAAGATGAATCTCCATTATTACAGTATTATCATTACGCAAGCCCATTAAACTCAACGGGAGACTAGGTAGCACATGGTCATAACAAGTCCTCCGAAATGGGATAGACTGTTGCATAAACAAAAACAAACAAAAAAAAACTTTCATATCCCCAAATAGAGCGTATGAACAGGGTTGTCTCTGTAGGACTATAGGACATCTTCTTTATGTAAATGTATCCAGTTTTTACATTAAAATTAATAGAAAAACTTGCCACCGTGCTAAAAAACCAACAATAATCACGTGAGGACCATACCTGATTATTGCTGTGTAGTTAGTTCTGTCCCGGCGTAGACAAGCGCCTGTCCCATACGCCGCTTTTCACCATTGTCATCTATTAGCGCAGAGAATTATGTTGAAACATTTTGTCACATCAGAGTCATATACAATTAAAATTAATTCCAAAGTGATAAGTGCCTTCAGCGCGCATCCCAGGAGGTAAACAGTTTATTAGACGCTAAGAAAATCGTAATATAATTAACAGTTTTAATTCAACAAGGAAATAAAGGTTTAGAAAGGGAATCAATTTGGCCAAAATAAATTGATTTTTTTTTCTATTTAAAATACATTATAAAATAAAATTAAAATTAAAATAAAATTAAAACACACAAAAATATATTTAAGGACAAAACAAAGTGAAAATAGAAAAAAAAACATAGGCACTCACCATTAAAACGTAGAATTTATTCTTTCATGCTAAAAAGTACTCATGGACAGGGAAACAAAAACGACTCCGGCAGAGTCATTTTTGTTTCCCTGCCCATGAGGGCTTTTTAATACAGAAGAATAAAGGTGACGTTTTAATCGTTAGTGCCCATTTTTTTCCACTATGTTTTCATTGTGGATTATGCAGGACTTTGTTCACATATGAGCACCACGTCATGTGGTAATGCCACCTGCTACCCGTTCTTCTGAGCCTAGAGTTTTATGTTGAAAAGGGTTATCCAGGAATAGAAAAACATAGCTAATTTCTTTTAAAAACACACCAAGGAAGGAAGGGGCAGGGGCAAGACAGGCAACGTCCGTTTCACGTCCATACATGAAACGGATGTTGCCCCTGCACCTTCCTCCTTTGGCCTGGCAGCTATTGTGATCCGTTGTTTATGGTGTAATGCCACAATAAACATTACAAGATCGGAACATCATCGGGGTGAGTGCCATGTTTTCATTTCCTTGACTTTGGATTAATACATTTAAGAGCCACCATAGTTACAATCCAGTGATAATGTCAGGTGACCTTGTTCTTTTGTAGATAGAAGGGCTGCCAATCCCTTAAACTGATTAGTTTAAAAAAATGGCTGTCAGTCCCCAGTTCTTAAATCTGAATTAAACTTTAATCAGGTCCAAATGGGTTTCCTATATAGTGCAATTCATTTTATGCATGGTACCTCTGGGGCCTTTTGTTCCTTACTGGAATACCTTGAACCCATCAGAGCAAAGGATTCTGTTGACCTTCCATCAGCTATACAAATGCATGACCAACATATCATATTAGACTTTTATATGTATAAGGTATAATACATTATTTATAGAATATCCCCCACCTAAATACATAAATAAATAAAAACATTGACCATAAAGGTAAACAAAAAGTTTAATTACCAGTTTCAGATTGATCTGTCTACTGTACAACCTTGAGTGAATGGGCTCAGTTATCAAACCATCATCTAGGCCTTCCAAAGAATAGTATGGCCTTCTGGTGGGTGACTTCACCAGATAAATTATCTCAATACCCCCACCAAAAAAGAATGTATTACTGGGTTTTCCTTGTACGGAAGTGGAGAGGTTGATGACCCCATTACTGTCCCCATGATAATTCTGCTTGGCCAGTCCAACCTATATGCATTTCTATAGAGAAAAATATCTCCCACAACCACCACTAACATTAACATATCATTGGGTTTTCTTTGTAGGGTAGTGGAATGGTTTATGACCCCATTACTGTCCCCTCGATCTTATAGTTGGCCAGTGCATTTCTATAGAAAAACCTCTCATAACCACCACCAAAAAGAACATACAACTGGGTTTACTATGTAAAGTTTTCTATATGAAGTGGTGCGGTTCTGGACCCCATTACCATCCCCCTTCTGTTTTAGATGCGGGCTAAACCTTTACAATTTCACAATGATCAAAATATTGGCATTACATTGATCCCTTGGGGGAGGCCAGTCATAGAAAAATATTCTCCCAACTGCACCAAAAAGAAAATGCCACTGACTTTTCTATGTAAGGAAGTGAAGTGGTTTATGACCCCATTACTGTCCTCTTGGTCTTCTGCTTGCCCAGTCCAACCTATATGCATTTCTATAGAAAACAAATCTCTTACAACCACCAAAAAGATCATGTTAATGGGTTTTCTATGTAGGGAAGTGGAGCGGTTTCTGACCCCATTACTGTCCCATGGCAATAATTGTGATCAAACTGTAGACATTACTTTGGTCTATTAGTGGGCCAATTCAAACACTTTATATTTTACACTAAAAAAGATCATATCATGGTGTTTTCATTATGCAGTAGTGGAGTGGTTCATGACTCCATTACTGTCCCCATAACCGAGTGTTTCCCAACCAGGGTGCCTTCAGCTTTTGCAAAACTACAACTCCCAGCATGCTCGGACAGCCTACGGCTGTCCGTGCATGCTGAGAGTTGTAGTTTTGCAACAGCTGGAGGCACCCTGGTTGAGAAACACTGCCTTAGCCTCTTCAGGTGTTAGTCAAGCTATACTTATTCCAGAACAAACAAATCTTACAAATAACATTTTATTGAAAGCAACATCAGAATCCAAAGTCTTAACTTGTGTAAACTTCCAGCTTTAAAGTTTTTAAAGTTAAATAGGAAAAAAAATTGCGCTAATTGTGGTGGTCTGGAAACGCTGATAAAAGGAAATCAAGGAAGAAGAAGAGAAAAAAAACTCTGAAAGCTGTAAAATAAGAATCCTTTTATTGCTGTTTTATGGGAACATTTTCACCTTGGGAGTTGTTAGATATTTTGCCAGTTGTGACAAACGCTCAGATTTGCATATTTCATGTAGAACGTAGGTACGAGAAGAGGCAGCGCGCGGCATTTACAGTAGAGGAGATAGCCTCTTGGAAAGGATACAGCGAGCTGACAGTTGTTGTAAATTAGGCTTCTGCTGTTAGTGCAATGGATTTGGATCAGCCTCCGAAAAAAAAAAAGTGAAGATCACAATACATAATGCATTAAGGTTTTATGTATGTTATGAACGCCTTACACTTACGTGAAGGGAATATGTAATTAGCCAGAAAGAGGGTGTAATGGGATTATCTGTGCGCACTTCACACGCTATGAGGGAGCTTTCCGAAAGAGTTTGATTTGCGGCAAACAAGTTCAATGCGCAGCACAAGTTAACTCTTTTGTCACACTAAAGCAAAGAAATGTTGGTTTACTGTAACATCTTGCTGGGCTGAGTGTGATGGGACTGATACTTACAATCTTGTTGCTGATCCGGGCCTCTTTTTGTGTAGCCCCACCTCTAGCACTGACATCATGAGAGGTGGAGCTGAACAAGAAAAGACCCGGACCAGCAACAAGTTGGTAAGTATCACTCTCTTTCATACACCCCCTGAGGAGTTAACTAGCACTGCTCAGCAGCTCTAGTTAACTCCTTCCTTGCTGGGCTGAGCTGTACTTGCAGCTGTCAGCTGCTAAACTTTCAAACATTGCCGTGATGCAAACCTGGCAATGTTTGAAAGCTTGGCGACCCATGAACCATCAAATTCGGGTTCAGGGGGCTTGTTTTGCTCAGCTTTCATAATGCAGAACAAAATGCAGAAGCCATTTCACAACCACTATTGCTTTGTTCAAACAGCAGCAAAAACTGTGACAAACTACATATTAATGTTCAGGGAATTTTCCATTTCAGCATGCACACGGTACATTGTGTAACATATGCTCTCTCCGAATGCATTGCAATGTTATAGGGTGTCTGTTAGCAATTTTGGGTACTCCAAAATTGGTGACAGTCCTGTGCAGAGGGTGGTGAAGGAAGTGAAGCGATATCTGTTGCTTGAATCTCAAGTGTAGGAGGCATTCTCCTATGGTTCGGTTCACGGAGCTGTATGTATTTGGTATCCCTGGTTCATTCTTTAAGCTATGATCAGTGGATATGGATATGGATATGATCTACTAGTTATGCCCTTTCTTGTGATCAATAAAGGTCCATACAGTTGGACCCCCAGCAATTAACTAGTTATGCTTTTTCCTGTGATCAGTGGAGGTTCCAGTAGTAGAACTCCAATGAATTAACTAGTTATGCCTTTTTTTGTGATCTGTGGAGGTCCCAACAGTCGGGCCACCACCATTCAACTAGTTATACCCTTTCTTGTGATGGGTGTAGGTCCCAGTGGTTGGAACCCCACCAATCAACTAGCTATGCCCTTATTTTGGATCCGTTTAGGTTCCAGTTGTCGGACCCCCACCAATAAACTAGTTATGCCCTGTGAATAGAGGATAACCTTTTATCTTGGAATAATTGATTTAAAGCGTACCCGTCAGATCCAACAAAAATTTTTTTTTCAATATATCACTCAGTACCTAATTCTGACAATGTACATCAAATTTTTATGTGTCTAGCACCTTTATTTAGTTTTTTTTATTACACTTTTAATTTAGCTCACTAGTCTGAATTCTTCTCAAAGGGAGGTGGCGTGGCTTCGTTGTGTAGGTCTCCGCCCCCTCCCTCAGTATGCTGTCTGCTCACATCTCCTATAGCATTAGCAAAACTAGCGGGACACAAGCTGACAGTGGGAGGATTTTTCCTCCAGCTATGAGCCCTGCGCTCACAGCTGTCAATCAACGAAGTGTGTCCATGACATAGGTGATGACTCATGGACACAGCAGGACTAGTATGTGTCCAAGCAGGCAGGGGGGCAGTCGTTTGACTGGATTTTTCTGTATGAAATACTGAAAATTTTCTAATGAAAGCAATAGCAAAACATTTTGGTTTTGCATGCTTTACAACATAACCCAAGTTTTTGTATCTGACAGTGCCCATTTAATTCCATAGTAAACCAAAAATAAAGTGCTATATTAATAAAAGAAATAAAATGGCGCAATTTTCACAGCTAATTTCAAGCACCACTCTCATCGTCTCCCTTACATAAGTTTTTAGATTTATATCTGTCTGAATGATATTTTCATAACCCGGTTATTACTTATTTTTTTCCCCGTCCGTGCTTTTATTCCGTGTCCAGCTGAGAGCTCCGCACACAGTGATTTAAGCTCTTAAATTGTTCTCTTTTTTTTTTTTTTTTTTTTCCTGGGCTTCTGTTTATATTAATTATAAAGGTGAGTTTCGTAATCTATATTGTATATCCACTAACAAAATAATAACCTATAATGGTCTGTAATAAATTAAAATCAATATATAGTATTGTGGATTGTCTCCTGGCGGAGGGAAGGAGGAGGGGAGACATTGTGGATTAATCTGTTTACAAGACGGCCATTAAATGTCTATTAAACAAATATAGACGGAACTGGAGTCCGCGCCATAGTACTGACATTCTCATTATTAGGGCAAATTTCTGCAGCTTCTTCGGGTCGTTTGACATCATTTTAAACGCTCCCGGATCTCGGGAGACAATGTTTCTAACAGCGACCAATAAGAGTTCGGCATTTCCATTTCTCAAAGCTGAACTCAAGTCGGTTGCTATAGAGAACATGGCCTCACCATACAGAAGGCCCGATGGGCCCCGAGCAGCCCTATTAGAGGTGACAATGTATATTATTGTGTGTGTGAGCGCGCTAACTTACCTATTAATATGTGCACTGACACCAGAATACTCGGAGAAAGCCCATGCAAGAATGGAAGAGCATACAAAGCTCAGACAAATTTAAACCCAGGACCCTAATACCAGTGTTAAAGGGGTATTCTGGCCTTAGACAACAAGGATATGGGATAAGATGTCTGATCGAAGAGGTCCCGCCGCTGGGACCCCTGTAATCTTGGTGCAGCTCCCTGTGCTTGGAACTGCTTCCGAGACCGAGATGTAAGGTCACAGCCACGCCCCTTGTGTCGTCACACCACACCCCCTCCATTTACGTCTATGGGAGGGGACGTGACATCCGTCACGCCCCCTCCCATAGACATAAATGGAGGGGGTGTGGCGTGACGTCACGAGCGGGCATGGCCCTGACCTCACGTCTTAGTCTTGGTACAAGGTCCAGCACAGAATGTCGGGGGCTGCACCGAGATTACAGGGGTCCCAGGCCCCAAAGGATAGGGGATAAGATGTCTAAGGCCGGAATACCCCTTTAACCACTGTGACGCTTTCACAGTTTTGGAGAAACTTTCATAAGTACAATTATAATGGAGTCACCTGATCTGTGTAACATTTCTTGTGCAGAGCAACAATGCTTGTTAGGACCCACCGCGTACAATATTGACCATAAATTATTTAAAAAATAAAATGCTGCTTGGATAAAAAATAAATCATACTTACCCAGCCCTGATCCCACACTGGTCCTCCACAACTTCTTTTTGCCCCTCTGTGGTCCCTTTTGGCCAGTGATTGGCTACAAGCGATAAGAGGGAGAAAAATAAGAGAGATCAGGGAATCCGATGCAGATAAATGGAGTTTATGAGGGGACCACCTGGGGACTGGGGCTAGGTAATAATTTTTTTCTATCACCCCAACCCAGGCAGCATATTATTTATAAGGCTGGAATACCCTTTTTAAGAAATTGCAGTGCAGTAGCCCTATAATTCAAAATTCTACAAAAGTGCCAACACAACTTTCACTTTCTTGACATTAAGTCTGATATTCATTCTTTGCACATAAAGCATCTCGAAGACATTTGGGACAATATTTAGAAGGGAAATTCTTCACTGATGACTGGCGATGGGGGGCGGATTCTCCTGACATCATGACCACGCCCAGCTTGTGACATCATGGCCACGCCCCCCTCAATGCAAGTCTAGACATCCCCATTGACTGGCCGGATGACTGGCGATGGGGGGGCGGATTCTCGTGACGTCATGGCCACGCCCAGCTTGTGACATCACAGCCACGCCCCCTCAATGCAAGTCTAGACATCCCCTTTAAAGGGGTACTATGCCCCTAGATATCTTATCCCCTATCCAAAGGGGATAAGATGTCTCGGCTGCGGCACCCCAGACATCCGTTGCACGGAGCTTATTTCGCTCCGTACCAGATGACTGGCAATGGGGGGCGGATTCTCGTGATGTCATGGCCACGCCCAGCTTGTGACATCACGGCCACGCCCCCTCAATGCAAGTCTATGGGAGGGGGCATGATGTCCGCCATGCCCCCTCCCATAGACTTGCATTGAGGGGCGTGGCCGTGATGTCACAAGCCTCCGGCGCTGCACCCGACGCTCTAAATTGAACGCCGGGTGCAGACGTTAGATCGTGGGGGTCCCAAGCTGCGGGACCCCCCCGATCAGACATCTTATCCCCTATCCTTTGGATAGGGGATAAAATATCTAGGGTGGAGTACCTCTTTAAGGCTTGTGTACAAGGAAAACAATCCGGCAGAAGCAGACGCTGCTCTCCTGGCTGAGCAGCAGCGTGGAGGATGTGTCAGCGCAGTGTGCGGAGGCGAGGGGAAGCAATCTCTTTGCCGTTGCCGGGACAGTGCTTGAGTTAGTAATTGCTCTTCTCCCAGGTGACCTATCCAGACTTTGCCATTCCAATTAAGGGTTTGCATGTTCAACATGTACTTCTTCTCAACTGATTAAAGAGATAAAATATTTTTACACATTAAGAAAAAAAAAAAAAAAGACCTGACAAGGCATATGAAAGGAGCCGGTCCTTGGTTAATTATTTTCTTCATTCAGAATCTAATTGTGGATTTACTAACATAATGGGCCACTCCAACCATTCCATTACCGCCGGGATGTGTCTTCCAAGCCACTTGAACAATTTTTTTTTTAAACTTTAAGGTCCTCAATATTTAAAACGTATGCAACGAGCCTCTGGCGTACCGGCGGTTAGAGAAGATTTTGTTGCTAACATCTGGTCATTCGAGTTCTTGAACGTAGCTCGGCTGCACGGTGATTCTAGCGAGTATTTATGGTGGAGGAATGGAGTGCCGTGGGACCGCCATCTTTAATGTGGTTTGGTAAGATATCCATCTGTGATATCCGCTTGTCACTTACAATGTTAAGTAGGAATATTGGTTATCTTATGTTTATCTGGAGGTAGGGGAAATATCATATTTCCCATGTTGCACCGAAATTTTTTTTTAAAAACAGAGGAGGGACGGCTGGTTCTCAATTGGGCAGTAACTGTTATCAATGTAGGAAGCAGCTGGCAACTGTTGATGGGTTACTTCGTGCCCACCGAAACTTGAGATATCCGTGTTATGTACAGTAGTAGCCCCCCGTATACTAGAGTTGGGGTTATCTAAGACAGAAAAGGTTTTAATGAAAAAGCAAGAAAAATACTAATCTGAATGTTACTCAAAGATATTCCAATGCTAAGAATCATTTTAATAGAATAAATGGAACAAAGTTGAGGGCTTGAAGGGGTACGCCACCCCTAGACATCTTATCCCCCTCTCCAAAGGATCAGGGATAAGATGTCTGATCGTGGGGGTCCTGCCGCTGGGGACCCCCGCGATCTCGGCTGGGGCACCCCAGACATCCGGTGCATGGAGTGAACTTTGCTTCATGCCGGATGACTGGCAATGAAGGGCGGAGGCTCATTACATCACGGTCACGCCCCGATTGTGATGTCATGACCACGCCCCCTCAATGCAAGTCTATAGGAGGGGGCGTGACGGCCGTCACGCCCCCTCCTATAGACTTGCATTGAGGGGGCGTGACCGTGACGTCACAAGCGGGGTGCGGCTATGACATCACCTACCTTCAGCGCTGTACCCGACGCTCTAAATGAACGCTGGGTGCAGCAGGGAGATCGCGGGGGTCCCCAGCGGCGGGACCCCCACGATCAGACATCTGATACCCTATCCTATGGACGGAGTGCCCCTTTAACGTTTAATTTAAAAGGGCACTGTTAGGTTTAAAAACTTTTTTATATGTTGTACATCTTGGCAAAACATTAAACTTTCCAAAATACTTTATAAAAAATTCTCCTTTTTATAGATAGCATGGCTATAAAAAAAAGACCACTAGGCGGTCTCCATATCATAAAGACAAATCCTGTCCGGCTGCAGCTCAATCTTTGTCCCAACTAAAGCACAGACTAGGACAAAACATGAAACTATAGGGGATGTAACGATAGACGCACCCCGGCTTGGGAGCCGCTGGGAGCACAAAGTTATCAAGCCCGTATTTTTCTCGGTATAAGACACACTTTTTCTTCCCCAAAACTGGGGGGGAAAAGTTGGGGCATCTTATATGGCAAATACACACCCATCGCGGCGGTCCCTGCGGCCATCAACAGCTGGGACCCGCGGCTAATACAAGACATCACCGATCGCGGCGTCCCGAACAGCTTACAGGACATCGGGAGGGACCTTACTTTGTCTCGGGAAACGCCCAGTTTAGAAGAGGTTTGCTATGGGGATTTGCTTCTAAACTGGGCATTTCCCGAGACAGGTGTCATCAGAGAGGATTTAGACAGAAAAGAACAACCTTAACTTCAGAAGCTCATAAGTACTGAAAGGATTAAGATTTTTTAATAGAAGTAATTTACAAATCTGTTTAACTTTCTGGAGCCAGTTGATATATAAAAAAAGTTTTTTTCCTGGATAACCCTTTAATCATTAGTGCTTAATATCGTCAGTATAAAAGTTTCACGCCCGGATCCTGGATAATATTATATCAAATTACAAATATGACATCATTTTTTTTATTTTTATTTTTTTTTGTTATTTATTTATTTATTTTTGGTTATTTTAGTTCCAGGCGGAGGCTTCTATTGTATTACTCGGTGCTGAAAACCCGATGAACTTTAAATCCGGGGGATATTGCATGGTGTCTGAGCTTGGTAATCGCTTTTTTGGCCCGTATCATTTAACGCCCTTTAATAATAAAACCCGAAGACAAACTATGCTTCAAAAACTCAAACTAGTCAAACTGTACCCGTAAAGACTGATGACTATTGCTCCGGCAAATCTCAGAAAGCAAACTTTGTAATCATGCTTTATTTGCTGCTCTCGGAAACCGAGTATCTTTTTTTTTTTTTTTGCGCCGTTTACAATTTGTATTCAAATGAAGGTCATTTGAAAGGTGTTATATACTAAACCGCCATTATTTCATTTTGATAGTGGCACTAAAATTATATTGCTGAATGAGTTATTTTACTATGGGACCGATACCATCTTCCTAAAACTCTCTTAAGGATTTTTATTTATTTATTTTTTTTTGTTTTATTATTTATCGCTCGTTCTGTTTGGAAAATTAAAATCAAAATCCCGTAGACTGAAGAGGCAGTTTAAATTTTAGAGAGCGCTCCCACCCCATTATACCTTAAAGATAAATTTTGGAATTTACGATAATTTTTTTTCTTATACTAAACCGTCCTTTATGAAAAGTATATAATTTTTTTTTTTTTTTGCTACCATGAGTCATTTTGTTGTCAACGTAACTACTGTATTTTGGTGATAGATGAAAAACTGTTAAAAGTATCAATCTTAATGTTTCCCCATAACTCACGACGCCTTCTGTATCTGTGGGCCCGGCGAACAATCGATTAAATTGAAAGCGCATTTTGGAATGGGCCATAGTGTTTTCATTGGATGATATTAAAATAATAGAGAAAGGGATATGAAGATTAATAAACAGTTGCCACCTGCGGTTAATCTTTACGGCGCTTTATTGTCGGGCTGTAAATATAATCTACTTATCTATGAATCTGTCATTGCCGGGTGCTTGAAGAACTTAACAAGTTAAAGAGCGGGGATGAAGAAAAAGTTCTTTGGGAAATGGGATTTGCGCGGTGTATTCACTAAAGACTCTAGATTGTTATATCATGTCTATTAGGCGATGTTATAAAATAAGATAAGAGTGTTATTGCCAGCGGTGGGGGGCGGCCCTGGCGTCTGAGGGGCCCAATGGTCTCCATACATGACACCATGGTAGGTGAGAGCCCTGGTTATGATTTTTATTTGGGGCCTTTGAGCGTCATGTGATGCCTCCGACTTGATCTTCATTTCTTACTGATGAATTTGCACAATTTCATTATATCATAAAAAATATTATAGAATTATAGTTGTGTATTATTATAATTATTAACCTATTGTTGTTGTACATAGAACTCCCTCCCTATTTAATATTATGTTCTTCAACAGCGGCCATGTTTATTATAGAAGATGGTGCCTAAGCTGCTTCATAATACAGACCTGAGCTGCGGCAGAACATCATAATACACCTTAGCTGATGCAGAACATCATAATGCACACTTCAACTGCTGCAGAACTTCATAACACACACCTCAGCTGCTGCAGAACTTCATAACACACACCTCTGCTGCTGCGGAACATCATAATATACCTTCGCTGATGCAAAACATCATAATGCACACTTCAGCTGATGCAGAACTTCATAACACACACCTCAGCTGCTGCGGAACATCATAATGCACACTTCAGCTGCTGCATTACATCTTTATACTCACCTCAGCTTCTGCAGAACATCATAATGCACACTTCAGCTGCTGCATTACATCCTTATACTCACCTCAGCTTCTGCAGAACATCATAATGCACACTTCAGCTGCTGCAGAACTTCATAATACTGACTTCAACTGCTGCATTACATCCTTATACTCACCTCAGCTTCTGCAGAACATCATAAGAGATACTGCAGAACATTTTAATACTCACCTTCAACTGCTGAAGAACATCATAATACACACCTCTGTAGCTGCAGAACATCATAATACACACCTCTGGTGCTGCAGAACATGCTTATACTCACTTTAGCAGCTGCAGAACATCAAAAACTAACACTATTTTATGAAACATCCTGAGATTCCAACTCTAGATAAATGATGCACATTCGGCTTTATATGTTAATTAACATTTATATCCACTAAAGCAGGACAGCACCCATAGGATGTACAGTATATATATATATATATATATATATATATATATATATACAAATATGGCAGATATAAAAGGTCAGACATGTAGCTTGAAGTTCCCAGGTCACATCTGTAACAACCCTCCACCTACCAGGCCATAGGGCAGATCTGTAACAAGCCTCCACCTATCAGGGCACAGGGTACATCTGTAACAAGTCTCCACCTACCAGGGCCCAGGGCACATCTGTAACAAGCCTCCACCTACCAGGGCCCAGGTCACATCTGTAACAAGCCTCCACCTACCAGGGCCCAGGGCACATCTGTAACAAGCCTCCACCTACCAGGGCCCAGGTCACATCTGTAACAAGCCTCCACCTACCAGGGCCCAGGGCACATCTGTAACAAGCCTCCACCTACCAGGGCCCAGGTCACATCTGTAACAAGCCTCCACCTACCAGGGCCCAGGTCACATCTGTAACAAGCCTCCACCTACCAGGGCCCAGGTCACATCTGTAACAAGCCTCCACCTACCAGGGCCCAGGTCACATCTGTAACAAGTCTCCACCTACCAGGGACCACGTCACATCTGTAACAAACCTCCACCTACCAGGGCCCCGGGCACATCTGTAACAAGTCTCCACCTACCAGGGCCCAGGGCACATCTGTAACAAGCCTCCACCTACCAGGGCCCAGGTCACATCTGTAACAAGTCTCCACCTACCAGGGCCCAGGGCACATCTGTAACAAACCTCCACCTACCAGGGCCCCGGGCACATCTGTAACAAGCCTCAACCTACCAGGGCACATCTGTAACAAGCCTCCACCTACCAGGGCCCAGGTCACATCTGTAACAAGCCTCCACCTACCAAGGCCCAGGGCACATCTGTAACAAGCCTCCACCTACCAGGGCCCTGGGCACATCTTTAACAAGTCTCCACCTACCAGGACCCAGGGCAGATCTGTAACAAGCCTCCACATACCAGGGCCCAGGGCACATCTGTAACAAGCCTCCACCTACCAAGGCCCAGGGCACATCTGTAACAAGCCTCCACCTACCAGGGCCCAGGGCACATCTGTAACAAGTCTCCACCTACCAGGGCCCAGGTCACATCTGTAACAAGCCTCCACCTACCAAGGCCCAGGGCACATCTGCAAGAAGCCTCCACCTACCAAGGCCCAGGGCACATCTGTAAGAAGCCTCCACCTACCAAGGCCCAGGGCACATCTGTAAGAAGCCTCCACCTACCAGGCCATAGGGCACATCTGTAACAAGCCTCCACCTACCAGGGACCACGTCACATCTGTAACAAGCCTCCACCTACCAGGGACCACGTCACATCTGTAACAAGCCTTCACCTACCAGGGCCCAGGGCAGATCTGTAACAAGCCTCCACCTACCAAGGCCCAGGGCACATCTGTAACAAGCCTTCACCTACCAGGGACCACGTCACATCTGTAACAAGCCTCCACCTACCAGGGACCACGTCACATCTGTAACAAGCCTCCACCTACCAGGGACCACGTCACATCTGTAACAAGCCTTCACCTACCAGGGACCACGTCACATCTGTAACAAGCCTCCACCTACCAGGGACCACGTCACATCTGTAACAAGCCTCCACCTACCAGGGACCACGTCACATCTGTAACAAGTCTCCACCTACCAGGCCATAGGGCACATCTGTAACAAACCTCCACCTACCAAGGCCCAGGGCACATCTGTAACAAGCCTCCACCTACCAGGGACCATGTCACATCTGTAACAAGTCTCCACCTACCAGGCCATAGGGCACATCTGTAACAAGCCTCCACCTACCAGGACCCAGGTGTGACCTTCACCTCTATGCCCTCCCTATCTTTTCTTCTAAACAAGGTCTATGTAGTTCAGTAGACAGAACAATTGTAGACTTCTTTGACTTTTGAATGAAATAAACTATTTTTATATTTTCGTTCTTTTCCCCCCCGCACGTCTGGAGAATGTCGGCCGCCGGTTTCAAGCGTCTCCACAATCTTGATTGTAAACGGTTACAACTGTAAGGCGAGAGGTCAGGATTTTATTCTGCTTCGAAGAGCCGGGTAAACTCTTCTTGGAAAATGAAATAATTGATCATTTGGAGGCTGCGCTCACTCGCTTTCATCTCAGTATCCGTTTGGTTATAAAGGAAAGAAAACTACCTTTAACGTACTGCACCAAACAAAGGGAGCCATGAATTCCTGGATGGGGGAAGTCAATCTTCATCTTGTGGTTAATGCCTCAACATCGGTCAAGTGTGGACTTATTCACCTTGTTATTGGCTAATCCATATAATAGGTAGTAAAAGTTTTGTGAGTGGAGGTCCATCTACTAAAAGCCATTGGTTGGGTACCCCAATGTATATGGCTATTGAGTTGGCTTGGCAAGCGTGTTGTGGTTCCTCAAAACTTCATGAGAGGTACAGATGCAACTTAGGCTATGTCCACATTGGTTTTGGACCTCCATTCAGGGAGCATCCATTTAATTAGTGGGACCTGAGTGGACAAAAAAGATGCTCCAAGAGGTAATACCAGATGATCCCCATGAAGGTCAATGTGATTTATCTCTGTCTCTTGAGTACCGCTGTCTGGCTACATTTTCTGGTCTCGAAAGGATCTTTTGACACAGATGTAAACATGGCCTTTCACTTGCACAGAGGCACATGCTTGGCCACCATTCCATTCCACTTATGGTACCATGGACTGGGGCCTCCGGTTGAGTTGTACGAAGTAGCACATGCTTGGCCACCATTCCATTCCACTTATGGTACCATGGACTGGGGCCTCCCGTTCAGTTATACCAAGTAGCACGTGCTCAGCCACCATTCCATTACACTCATGGTACCATGGACTGGAGTATCCTGTTGGAGCGATGGCCAAGCATGTGACACTTTGTGCAACTCTGTGCAAGTAAAGGGTTTCAGGCCCTGTTCCCATTTGCGTTGGAAGATCCTTTAGGCACCAGAAAACTGTTGGGGTCACAAAGATCAGACACTAATGTTCTAACATATATCTCCATACCCCAGTATAGGTAATAAAGCTCATGATTGGATTAAATCTCTAAAGCCCAAGTAAACCATATGGACAAATACTGTATGACAGTGGTTGCTTCATGTCTAGAATTACCTTGTACAAAATTGGATGAAAATTTGTAATCTCGTAGAATCTAAACAAGAGGACTCACTGTCTAGTGAGAAAAGATCCAAACGGCACTCACCGATCTGGCACTATACTTTATTTAGGCAAACAGACATATAGGATACAGATTGAAGAAGACTGAACCATTTTTCCTGGTAGCACTTCCTCTTGGTCTATCGGCCGGGATAGAAGAGCAAAGAGGAAGTGCAACCGGGCGAAACAGTTCTGTCACCTACAATCCGTGACCTGTATGCCCATTTGCTTAAAGGGGTGCTTTGCTGCTATACATCTTATCCCCTATACAAAGGATAGGGGATAAGACGTCTGATCGTGGGAGTCCCTTTGCTGGGACCCCCACGATCTCCGTGCAGCACCCAGCTTGAACGCCGGGTGCTGCACGGAGATCCCGGGGGGTCCCAGCGGAGGGACTCCCGTGATCAGACTTCTTATGCCCTATCCTTTGGATAGGTGATAAGATGTCTAGCAGCGGTATACCCATTGCTCAAGTCCTACAGGATCGCGTGGGAACTGAGTTCCTGCACTTTTTCTACAGCAGGAACACAGTTCCCATTAGCAGGAGTCCTGTAAAACTAAGACCCCTTGACTTGACCCCTGGGAGTACCCCTTTAAATAAAGTCTTATGGCTGTCTAGAGCACACTGCAGAGTTTCTGCTGTCTGTCGCTGAAATTCATCAGCATGTTCATTCTTTCGAAACCAGAGCGGAATGCATTGCTGGCTATGGGATCGGCAATGACCACTCTCGGGATTTCCGCCTGGAATTTATCCTGGATTTCCGCCTGGAGTGGAGATTCCGTAGTGTGCATGGACCCTGTGAGATGGATAGCGTCACTATAGTGCAGCCCAACTTGGCTAGAATAAAAAAAACAGAGCTGATTTCTTCCAAGAACAGCGCCTCCCCTGTCCTCAGGTTGTGTGTGGTATTACAACTTGACTCAATTTACTTCAATAGAACTGAGCTGCAATACCGGACACAACTTGAGGACAGGAGAGGCGTTTCCATTTCTGGAGAAGCACTTTAAAAAAATAAAAAAAAAGCTTAAAGTTGTAGTTCACCCATATACATCTTATCCCCTTTCCAAAGGATAGGGAATAAGACGTCTGATCGCGGGGGTCCCACCGCTGGGCCCCCCCATTATTTCCGTGCAGCACTCGGCATTCTGTTTTTGGTGCTTCTCCAGTCTCAGAAACGCTGGTTTTCTGCGACTGGAGACATTATGTCTAGCCACACCCCCTCCGGGTGCTGCAGGGTGCTGCACAGAGAACGTGGGGGTCCCAGCGGCGGGACCCCTACGATCAGACATCCCTTTAAATAAGGGATAAGATGTCTTTGGGTGGAATACTACATTAAGATACAATTACAAAGTATCAACATCAAGACTTTTTTTTTTTCATTCCCATCCTGCCACTAGGTGGCACCCTCTACGACCATTTATTTATTTATTTTTTTTTCATTCACAAATGCAGCAGTCTAAACGCTAATATCCTCTCTAAAATACGTTTGTATGTTTTACCCGTCACTGCTACTTGTAAACACTTAAACACCCTTCATACAACTTCTCTGTAGCCAACACAATGTAAAAAAATAGAAAAATAAAATAAAAAAACAATCTTTTGTGGCGTTTAGTTACGCTACGCCGCATAATTTAATAATTTGAATACATAGCGGTGTTGTTGCGTTATCACACGATTTAATGCATTTACATCAAATTATGCTTTCATAAAATATATGTATATAAAATAAAATATAAAAAGTAAATAAATATATAAATGGTCTTTAGTCGCGGCGCTGGATATGTACCCGCAATATTTCCGCCGGTATTTTATTTTTTTCTTCTTCAGAATCCCCGGTAATATGGTGTGAAGTTAATAGAATGAAAATAATTTCTACAATAAGAGTTCTAGTAAATGGCAGAATTGCCGGGGTGAAGTTGGCTAGACAGGCAAAGGCAATCACGGCTATTATTAGCTGCACAGTGGAAGGATTGATGTACAATGGCGCATTCGTAAGCAGGAACCGTCCGACGTGGACTACATTTTAATAGTGAAATTCTCATAGATTATGGCTCCTTTCATTAACATTTTCACACATCGCTGACTAACAAATGAGGAAAAAGGCCTTCTCTACCAGCAGATTTATAATACAGAGGACACAGTTTATGTCTGCATGCATGTGATGGAGTTTAATCTACCCTAACCTTACCACACCAGGCACTTAAAGGGGTACTCTGCTGGAAAACAGATTTTTTTTAATTTTTATAAATCAACTGGTGCCAGAAAGTTATACAGATTTGTAGTTTACTTCTATTTAAAAATATTAATCCTTCCAGTACTTATCAGCTGCTGTATTATCCAGAGGAAGTTGGGTGGTTCTCTCTGCTGCCACCTCTGTCCGTGTCAGGAACTGTCCATAGCAAGAACAAATCCCCATAGCAAACCTTTCCTGCTCTCGATAGTTCCTGACACGGACAGAGGTGGCAGCAGAGAGCACTGTGGTCGGACTGGAAAGGAACTACACAACTTCCTCCGGAGCATACAGCAGCTGATAAGTACTGGAAGGGTTAAGATTTTTATGTAGAAGTAATTTACAAATCTGTTTAGCTTTCTGGCATCAGTTGAGTAGAAAAAAAATACCTTTAAAGGGGTACTCCGGTGAAAAACTTTTTTTTTTTTTTTTTTTTAAATCAACTGGTGCCAGAAAGTTAAACAGAGTTGTAAATAACTTCTATTAAAAAATCTTAAACCTTCCTGTACTTCTTAGCTGCTGAATACTACAGCGAAAATTATTTTCTTTTTGAAACACAGAGCTCTCTGCTGACATCATGAGCACAGTGCTCTCTGCTGACATCTCTGTCCATTTTAGGAACTGTCCAGGGCAGCATATGTTTGCTATGGGGATTTTCTCCTACTCTGGACAGTTCCTAAAATGGACAGAGGTGTCAGCAGAGAGCACTGTGCTCATGATGTCAGCAGACAGCTCTGTGTTTCAAACGGAAAAGAATTTCCACTGTAGTATTCAGCAGCTAATAAGTACAGGAAGGATTAAGATTTTTTAAGACAGTTCCTGACATGGACAGAGGTGTCAGCAGAGAGCACTGTGGTCAGACAGAAAAGAACTACACAACTTCCTCTGTAGCATACAGCCACTAATAAGTACTGGAAGGATTAAGATTTTTTAAATAGAAGTAATTTACAAAATCTGTTTAACTTTGTGGCACCAGTTGATTTAAAAAAATTTTTTTCCCACCGGAGTACCCCTTTCATGAAGCACTCTGGGATTTTTCTTTTCTTATATAGTGCAGCACAGGCTATTATTATTATAAAATAATGTGGAGGTTCCTGCGTATGTTTTGTGCTTACCTGTTTTAGATGATGTGGCAGGCATGGGGTTTCAGCCATATTGATTCTAATTCCATCTCTGAAATGATTTCCTAATGCTGCCTATATTTCCCATGCAACCTCTAACCTCTAGAGATAGAGAGAGAGAGAGAGAGAGAGAGAGAGAGAGAGAGAGAGAGAGAGAGAGAGAGAGAGAGAGAGAGAGAGAGAGAGAGTGGGGTCTTCTGATCACTGCACTTGGTCTTCCAACTTGGCTGCTGGTGCTTGACTTCAGCTAAATAAACTGATCAGACTTATAAGTGAGTTGAGATCAATTTAAATTGAAATGATTTCCTAATTATGCCTACATTTCCTATGAATCCTCTAGCTTTGCAGAAAAAGGGTGTGGAGTCTGATCACTGCACCTGGTCATCTAATTAGGCTGCTGGTGCAGGAGGTCATCCAGGTAAACTGATTGGACTCATAAGTGGGTTGAGATCAATTCACACTATGTACAGTTTTGATACGTTTTCTTATTTAAAGTGCATTTCCTTTTTCAGAGAAATACTGCCTTGTTTGTTTTATTGAAGATATGACTTCTTCAGGTCATGTTCACACGCTGCATTTTTCAAGTTGTTACAGCTTTTTGGCAGTTTCTGCTGCAATTTTCAAAATCTGGTGCAAAAAAATTACCAGTTTTTTTTTTTTAACCATGGTTTGCAGTTGCTCAGTGATGTAGCTGTGTAGGGTCTGGTCAGAGGTGATGACATCACTCAGGGGGCGGGGCTTGAGCTCGGAGACAAGATCCAGACACAGGTCCTGAGACAGTAGAGGATGATACATTGTTGTCAGGAGTGTGGGAGGTGTCAGGGAGCTGCTGAGACAACACTACACTGACAATAAGAGGACTACACAACTTCTTACGAGAAGAGAAGCAGGAGACGGTAGCTGCTGAGACAACACTACACTGACAATGAGAAGACAACACAACTTTCTGTCAGGAGAGAGGGAGAAGCAGGGGAGCTGCTGAGACAACACTACACTAACAATGAGAGGACAACACAACTTCTTACGAGAAGAGAAGCATGAGACGGTAGCTGCTGAGACAACACTACACTGATAATTAGAGGACTACACAACTTTCTGTCAGGAGAGAGGGAGAAGCAGGGGAGCTGCTGAGACAACACTACACTAACAATGAGAGGACAACACAACTTCTTACGAGAAGAGAAGCATGAGACGGTAGCTGCTGAGACAACACTACACTGACAATGAGAGGACAACAAAACCTTCTGTCAGGAGAGAGGGAGAAGCAGGGGAGCTGCTGAAACAACATCACACTGACAATAAGAGGACTACACAACTTCTTATGAGAAGAGAAGCAGGAGACGGTAGCTGCTGAGACAACACTACACTGACAATGAGAGGACAACACAACCTTCTGTCAGGAGAGAGGGAGAAGCAGGGGAGCTGCTGAGACAACATCACACTGACAATAAGAGGACTACACAACTTCTTACGAGAAGAGAAGCAGGAGACAGTAGCTGCTGAGACAACACTACACTGATAATTAGAGGACTACACAACTTTCTGTCAGAAGAAAGGGAGAAGCAGGGGAGCTGCTAAGACAACACCACACTGACAATAAAAGGACTACACAACTTCTTATCTGGAGAGAAGCAGGAGCTGGAAGCTACTGAGACTATACCACACTGACAATGAGAGGACTACACAACTTTCTGTCAGACGAGAGGTCGGTGTCGGGAGCTGCTGAGACAACACTACACTAACAATGAGAGGACAACACAACTTCTTACGAGAAGAGAAGCATGAGACGGTAGCTGCTGAGACAACACTACACTGACAATGAGAGGACAACACAACCTTCTGTCAGGAGAGAGGGAGAAGCAGGGGAGCTGCTGAGACAACATCACACTGACAATAAGAGGACTACACAACTTCTTACGAGAAGAGAAGCAGGAGACAGTAGCTGCTGAGACAACACTACACTGATAATTAGAGGACTACACAACTTTCTGTCAGAAGAAAGGGAGAAGCAGGGGAGCTGCTAAGACAACACCACACTGACAATAAGAGGACTACACAACTTCTTACGAGAAGAGAAGCAGGAGACAGTAGCTGCTGAGACAACACTACACTGATAATTAGAGGACTACACAACTTTCTGTCAGAAGAGAGGTCGGTGTCGGGAGCTGCTGAGACAACACCAAACTGATAATGAGAGGACTACACAACTTCATGTTAGGAGAAAGGGGAAAGCCAGGGAGCTGCTGAGACAATGAGAGGACTACAACAATGACAATGAGAGGACTACACAACTTCATGTTAGGAGAGAGGGGGAAGCCAGGGAGCTGCTGAGACAACACAGCAATGACAATGAGAGGACTACACAATTCTTGTCAGGGAGGAATCAAGCAAAAACATGATGAAGTCAGTACAACGTTTGATAACTCTATATTAGTAAGTTATATATTTCGGAGTGTCAGTTATATTTAAAATACAATTTTCTGATAACGGAGTATCCTATTAAAGAATAAGGGGTTAAGATATGTGATCGCAGAGGATCTGACCGCTGGGACCCCCGCGATCTCGGGTCCGCCATCCCGTGGTGCTGAACATTTATGTCTATATCTATGAGAGGGCGTGACGGGTGTGCTCGAGCGTCCACAACTGTCACGCCTCTCCCATAGACATGAATGGAGGGCCGTAACCTCACCACAGAACGATGGGGTGCCGGGCCGAAGATCAAGGGGGGCTCCAGTGGTTAGAACCCCCCGACCAAACATCACCTACAAATACAAAACAAACAATAAAAAAGGAAAACACAACATTCAAAAACAATTGATTTAAGAGGAAAAAATATGAAAAAAATGGAAACAAAATAATAATTTAATATGAAAAAGCAGCCCCCCCCCCCAGAAACAGTAAAAGAGAAAATGTCTAAAAATAATGTAAACTGATTTAAAGTTTAAAATAAGACAGAACTGGGGAAATTTCCCAAATCTCAGCCCAGACCCCTGGTCGCCCTTTCCTGTAGAGATCCCCCTGGCGGCCCGTCCGCTTACATGGCCTCTGTCTATCCCTCACATGTAGCCCCCCGTCTCCCCCCATCGCCAGGCGTAAGAGTGAAATGGGATCGTGTTACTGAAGGGTCAATGGTTGCTTCCGGTCGGCTTCCAGTAATGGCCATAGAACTGTAACAGGAAAAATGGCCGCCATTAAAGTGTGGTTAATGTGGACGGCCAGAAATCTCCTCTCTATTTAATTATTGATTGACATATGCGAAGAGCAAACGAATGTTAGCGGCGTAATGAGGCGAAGTCCTGTTACTTCAGGCTATTGAGTTAAATACTTTTAACAAGAGGATAAACCCCCTTGCACCCCCCCCCCCCATAAAAGAGATCCCCCCCCCACCTGCTCCTGGTTCCCACTGATTACATGTTGTTACATTATAGCTCAGCGCCTATAGATGTATCAGAGATAGATAGATAGATATGAGATAGATAAATATGAGATAGATATGAGATAGATAGAAAGATATGAGATAGATATGAGATAGATAGATATGAGATAGATAGAAAGATATGAGATAGATATGAGATAGATAGATATGAGATAGATATGAGATAGATAGATAGATAGATAGATATGAGATAGATAGATAGATATGAGATAGATAGATAGATATGAGATAGATATGAGATAGATATGAGATAGATAGATATGAGATAGATATGAGATAGATAGATAGATATGAGATAGATAGATAGATATGAGATAGATATGAGATAGATGATAGATATGAGATAGATAGATAGATAGATAGATAGATATGAGATAGATAGATATGAGAGAGATAGATAGATAGATAGATAGATATGAGATAGATAGATAGATATGAGATAGATAGATATGAGAGAGATAGATAGATAGATATGAGATAGATAGATATGAGATAGATAGATAGATATGAGATAGATAGATATGAGATAGATATGAGATAGATGATAGATATGAGATAGATAGATAGATATGAGATAGATAGATAGATATGAGATAGATAGATATGAGATAGATAGATAGATATGAGATAGATAGATATGATAAAGATAGGTATGAGATAGATAGATAGATATGAGATAGATAGATAGATATGAGATAGATAGATATGAGATAGATAGATAGATAGATAGATATGAGATATATAGATATGATAAAGATAGGTATGAGATAGATAGATATGAGATAGATAGATAGATATGAGATAGATAGATATGAGATAGATATGAGATAGATAGATATGAGATAGATAGATGTGAGATAGATAGATAGATATGATAAAGATAGATATGAGATAGATAGATATGAGATAGATAGATAGATATGAGATAGATAGATATGAGATAGATATGAGATAGATAGATATGAGATAGATAGATAGATATGAGATAGATAGATATGAGATAGATAGATAGATAGATATGAGATAGATATGAGATAGATATGAGATAGATAGATAGATATGAGATAGATAGATATGAGATAGATATGAGATAGATAGATATGAGATAGATAGATAGATATGAGATAGATAGATATGAGATAGATAGATATGAGATAGATATGAGATAGATATGAGATAGATATGAGATAGATAGATAGATAGATAGATAGATATGAGATAGATATGAGATAGATATGAGATAGATAGATAGATAGATATGAGATAGATAGATATGAGATACATAGACCCCTAGGACCCCCATAGATGAGATCTCCCCCCGCTCCTGATTACAGGTTGTTACATTATATCTCGGCGCCTATAGATTTTTCCGGGATACATTTGTCTTATTGTGCTGTATCCTCCGTCTGTATCTTGTAATCTCCAGGCGAGGAAATAACAAACACTTTCTGCATTTTAGATTTAATTGGTTCTCAGTAACAATGTAACAAGCGGCGACTAATAAGCGAAAACAAGACGAGTTCAGCAAACGTCAACACACGGGCGACACTGCGCCAGATCAAACTCCGGTGCGACTGAAGAAGCGGCTCCTGGATCCGTCCCTTTGTGATATTTTATTCATTCCTGGAGATCCAGAAATGTAATTAGAGGAATGGGGTGTAATGAGTTACCGCCGGGCGACAGATACTTTGGGAAACTTTTTTTTAGGGGGGGGGGGGGGGGTTGTTATAGGCAAAAGAAAAATGATTGGTTGAGAGACATTGGTGATGGGGGAGGAGGAGGGGCAGAGATGAAAACATTTGTGCAAGACATTTTTTTTTGTTTCTTTGCAATGTTTATGTTATTAAATGGTGAATTCATAAACAGTTTACACCGTACGGTTTATTCCGTGCACGGATATGTCTGTATGGCGGATAAACTGCTATATGGCACAATGATTTGGGTTCTACATGTCAGTGATTGTCTGCTGTATCCCAATATATAGGACATACAATGGAGGTAGATAGATCATACAATTTACTAAAATTTAAATATATTAAAATTCCAACCAGATAGTGACATAGATACAGTATATATCTATTGCATGAGATTGCTGAAACGTAGCTTCACTTGGGAGGGAATAAAAGATGACTTTTTTCACCATTTTGGAGCGGTGGCGCTATCTCCTATATCACTGGATCCCTGACCCGGATCAACAGCAACAGCAGCAGGAACCCGCGCATCTTCTGTAGTGCTGCTTCCTTGGATTAATAGATAGATATGAGATAGATAGATATGAGATGGATAGATATGAGATAGATAGATAGATATGAGATAGATATGAGATAGAGAGATAGATATGAGATAGATATGAGATAGATATGAGATAGATAGATAGATATGAGATAGATATGAGATAAATAGATAGATAGATATGAGATAGATAGATAGATATGAGATAGATATGAGATAGATACATAGATAGATAGATATGAGATGGATAGATATGAGATAGATAGATAGATATGAGATAGATATGAGATAAATAGATAGATATAAGATAGATAGATATGAGATAGATAGATAGATATGAGATAGATTGATATGAGATGGATAGATATGTGATAGATAGATAGATAGATTTGAGATAGATATGAGATAGATAGATGGATAGATATGGGATAGATATGAGATAGATTGATATGAGATGGATAGATTTGAAATAGATAGATAAATATGAGATAGATAGAAAGATATGAGATAGATAGATAGATATGAGATGGATAGATAGAAAGATATGAGAGATGGATATATAAATAGATATTAGATGGAAAGAAACATAATAGATAGATAGATATGAGATAGATAGATAGATATGAGATAGATATGAGACAGATAGATAGATACGGGATAGATAGATATGAGATAGATAGATATGAGATAGATAGATAGATATGAGATAGATATGAGATAGATAGATATGAGATAGATAGATATGAGATAGATATGAGATAATTGATAGATATGATATAGATAGATATGAGATAGAGAGATAGATGGATAGATATGGGATAGATATGAGATAGATAGATGGATAGATATGGGATAGATATGAGATAGATATAGATATATAGATATGAGATAGATATGAGATAGATTGATATGAGATGGATAGATGTCACGATTCGGCTTCCAGGTAGTGGATCCTCTGTGCCAGAGAGGGATTGGCGTGGACCGTGCTAGTGGACCGGTTCTAAGCCACTACTGGTTTTCACCAGAGCCCGCCGCAAAGCGGGATGGTCTTGCTGCGGCGGTAGTGACCAGGTCGTATCCACTAGCAACGGCTCACCTCTCTGGCTGCTGAAGATGGGCGCGGTACAAGGGAGTAGGCAGAAGCAAGGTCAGACGTAGCAGAAGGTCGGGGGCAGGCGGCAAGGTTCGTAGTCAGGATGGGTAGCAAAGTTCAGGTACACAGGCTTTGGACACACTAAACGCTTTCACTGGCACTAAGGCAACAAGATCCGGCAAGGGAGTGCAAGGGAGGAGACTAGATATATCCAGGGAACAGGTGGGAACCAATTAAGCTAATTGGGCCAGGCACCAATCATTGGTGCACTGGCCCTTTAAATCTCAGAGAGCTGGCGCGCGCGCGCCCTAGAGAGCGGAGCCGCGCGCGCCAGCACATGACAGCAGGGGACCGGGACGGGTAAGTGACCTGGGATGCGATTCGCGAGCGGGCGCGTCCCGCTGTGCGAATCGCATCCCCAACGGCCATGACAGTGCGGCGCTCCCGGTCAGCGGGACTGACCGGGGCGCTGCAGGGAGAAAGACGCCGTGAGCGCTCCGGGGAGGAGCGGGGACCCGGAGCGCTAGGCGTAACAGTACCCCCCCCCTTAGGTCTCCCCTTCTCTTTGCCCGGTAACTGCCTCCCCTGGGATGAGGACACCTGGAAAGAATGGAGGGTTTCCTCAACGGCAGGCAGTACAGCAGGAGTGGGAATGGGGAGGGAGGGCAGAGGGCGAGGCCTGGCATGGGGCAGTGTGAGACCAGGACGGGGGCCATGGGGTGGCACAGAGGCTTGGCTGACGGGACTGGGAGGGGGGGAAGGGCATTTCCTGTGGCAGGCAGAGTCCTTAATGACCTTAGGGGGACCGGATACAGAAGGAACCACAGGGTCACGGCAGGGAGTACTGGGAACCGGTTTTAGACAGTTCTTGGAACAAGAGGACCCCCAACTCCTGATCTCCCCAGTGGACCAATCCAGGGTAGGGGAATGAAGTTGAAGCCAGGGAAGTCCAAGGAGAATTTCCGAGGTGCAATTGGGGAGGACCAAAAGTTCAATCCTCTCATGATGAGATCCGATGCTCATAAGAAGGGGCTCCGTGCGGAAACGTATGGTGCAATCCAACTTGGCTCCGTTGACCGCAGAAACGTGGAGTGGCTTGACAAGACGGGTCACCGGAATGCGGAATTTATTCACTAGGGACTCTCGAATAAAATTTCCAGAAGCTCCAGAGTCCAGGCAGGCCACGGCTGAGAGAGAAGAGCTGGCTGAAGCAGAAATCCGCACGGGTACCGTGAGACGTGGAGGAGCAGACTTGGAACCAAGAGACGCCACACCCACGTGAGCTGGGTGCGTGCGTGCGTTTCCCAGGCGTGGAGGACGGATAGGGCAATCCACCAAGAAATGCTCGGTACTGGCACAGTAAAGACAGAGATTTTCTTCCCTGCGGCGATTTCTCTCTTCCTGGGTCAGGCGAGACTTATCCACTTGCATGGCCTCCTCGGCGGGAGGCCCAGGCGTAGATTGCAACGGATACTGTGGGAGAGGTGCCCAGAGATCTAAGTCTTTTTCCTGGCGGAGCTCTTGGTGTCGCTCAGAAAAACGCATGTCAATGCGGGTAGCTAGATGGATGAGTTCTTGCAGATTGGCAGGAATCTCTCGTGCGGCCAGCACATCCTTGATGCGACTGGATAGGCCTTTTTTAAAGGTCGCGCAGAGAGCCTCGTTATTCCAGGATAATTCTGAAGCAAGAGTACGGAATTGTACGGCATACTCGCCAACGGAAGAATTACCCTGGACCAGGTTCAGCAGGGCAGTCTCGGCAGAAGAAGCTCGGGCTGGCTCCTCGAAGACACTCCGGAGTTCAGTGAAGAAGGCCTGGACTGTGGCTGTGGCAGGATCATTGCGGTCCCAGAGCGGTGTGGCCCAAGACAAGGCCTTTCCTGAGAGAAGGCTTACTACGAACGCCACCTTAGACCGTTCTGAAGGAAACAAGTCCGACATCATCTCCATATGCAGGGAACACTGAGACAAAAATCCACGGCAGAGTCTGGAGTCCCCATCAAATTTGTCCGGCAGGGACAAGCGGAGGCTAGGAGCGGCCACTCGCTGCGGAGGAGGTGCAGGAGCTGGCGGAGGAGATGATTGCTGCTGTAGCAGAGGCAGAAGTTGCTGTAACGTGGCGGTCAACTGCGACAGCTGCTGTCCTTGTTGGGCAATCTGCTGCGATTGCTGAGCGACCACCGTGGTAAGGTCAGCGAGACTTGGCAACGGCACCTCAGCGGGATCCATGGCCGGATCTACTGTCACGATTCGGCTTCCAGGTAGTGGATCCTCTGTGCCAGAGAGGGATTGGCGTGGACCGTGCTAGTGGACCGGTTCTAAGCCACTACTGGTTTTCACCAGAGCCCGCCGCAAAGCGGGATGGTCTTGCTGCGGCGGTAGTGACCAGGTCGTATCCACTAGCAACGGCTCACCTCTCTGGCTGCTGAAGATGGGCGCGGTACAAGGGAGTAGGCAGAAGCAAGGTCAGACGTAGCAGAAGGTCGGGGGCAGGCGGCAAGGTTCGTAGTCAGGATGGGTAGCAAAGTTCAGGTACACAGGCTTTGGACACACTAAACGCTTTCACTGGCACTAAGGCAACAAGATCCGGCAAGGGAGTGCAAGGGAGGAGACTAGATATATCCAGGGAACAGGTGGGAACCAATTAAGCTAATTGGGCCAGGCACCAATCATTGGTGCACTGGCCCTTTAAATCTCAGAGAGCTGGCGCGCGCGCGCCCTAGAGAGCGGAGCCGCGCGCGCCAGCACATGACAGCAGGGGACCGGGACGGGTAAGTGACCTGGGATGCGATTCGCGAGCGGGCGCGTCCCGCTGTGCGAATCGCATCCCCAACGGCCATGACAGTGCGGCGCTCCCGGTCAGCGGGACTGACCGGGGCGCTGCAGGGAGAAAGACGCCGTGAGCGCTCCGGGGAGGAGCGGGGACCCGGAGCGCTAGGCGTAACAATAGATTTGAAATAGATAGATAAATATGAGATAGATAGAAAGATATGAGATAGATAGATAGATATGAGATGGATAGATAGAAAGATATGAGAGATGGATATATAAATAGATATTCGATAGAAAGAAACATAATAGATAGATAGATATGAGATAGATAGATAGATAGATATGAGATAGATAGATATGAGACAGATAGATAGATACGGGATAGATAGATATGAGATAGATAGATATGAGATAGATAGATAGATATGAGATAGATATGAGATAGATAGATATGAGGTAGATAGATATGAGATAGATAGATATGAGATAGATAGATATGAGATAGATAGATATGAGATAGATAGATATGAGATAGATATGAGATAGATAGATATGAGATAGATAGATAGATAGATAGATATGAGATAGAGAGATAGATATGAGATAGATAGATAGATAGATATGAGATAGATATGAGATAGATAGATATGAGATAGATAGATAGATAGATATGAGATAGATATGAGATAAATAGATAGATAGATATGAGATAGATAGATAGATATGAGATAGATATGAGATAGATAGATAGATAGATATGAGATGGATAGATATGAGATAGATAGATAGATAGATATGAGATAGATATGAGATAAATAGATAGATAGATATAAGATAGATAGATATGAGATAGATAGATATGAGATAGATTGATATGAGATGGATAGATATGTGATAGATAGATAGATAGATTTGAGATAGATATGAGATAGATAGATGGATAGATATGGGATAGATATGAGATAGATAGATGGATAGATATGGGATAGATATGAGATAGATATAGATATATAGATATGAGATAGATATGAGATAGATTGATATGAGATGGATAGATTTGAAATAGATAGATAAATATGAGATAGATAGAAAGATATGAGATAGATAGATAGATATGAGATGGATAGATAGAAAGATATGAGAGATGGATATATAAATAGATATTAGATGGAAAGAAACATAATAGATAGATAGATATGAGATAGATAGATAGATAGATAGATATGAGATAGATAGATATGAGACAGATAGATAGATACGGGATAGATAGATATGAGATAGATAGATAGATAGATAGATATGAGATAGATAGATAGATAGATAGATATGAGATAGATAGATAGATAGATAGATATGAGATAGATAGATATGAGACAGATAGATAGATACGGGATAGATAGATATGAGATAGATAGATAGATAGATATGAGATAGATAGATAGATATGAGATAGATATGAGATAACGGAGTATCCTATTAAAGAATAAGGGGTTAAGATATGTGATCGCAGAGGATCTGACCGCTGGGACCCCCGCGATCTCGGGTCCGCCATCCCGTGGTGCTGAACATTTATGTCTATATCTATGAGAGGGCGTGACGGGTGTGCTCGAGCGTCCACAACTGTCACGCCTCTCCCATAGACATGAATGGAGGGCCGTAACCTCACCACAGAACGATGGGGTGCCGGGCCGAAGATCAAGGGGGGCTCCAGTGGTTAGAACCCCCCGACCAAACATCACCTACAAATACAAAACAAACAATAAAAAAGGAAAACACAACATTCAAAAACAATTGATTTAAGAGGAAAAAATATGAAAAAAATGGAAACAAAATAATAATTTAATATGAAAAAGCAGCCCCCCCCCCCAGAAACAGTAAAAGAGAAAATGTCTAAAAATAATGTAAACTGATTTAAAGTTTAAAATAAGACAGAACTGGGGAAATTTCCCAAATCTCAGCCCAGACCCCTGGTCGCCCTTTCCTGTAGAGATCCCCCTGGCGGCCCGTCCGCTTACATGGCCTCTCATCTATATGAGATAGATAGATAGATAGATATGAGATAGATATGAGATAAATAGATAGATAGATATAAGATAGATAGATATGAGATAGATAGATATGAGATAGATTGATATGAGATGGATAGATATGTGATAGATAGATAGATAGATAGATTTGAGATAGATATGAGATAGATAGATGGATAGATATGGGATAGATATGAGATAGATAGATGGATAGATATGGGATAGATATGAGATAGATATAGATATATAGATATGAGATAGATATGAGATAGATTGATATGAGATGGATAGATTTGAAATAGATAGATAAATATGAGATAGATAGAAAGATATTGTCACGATGCCGGCTGGCAGGTAGTGGATCCTCTGTGCCAGAGAGGGATTGGCGTGGACCGTGCTAGAGGATCGGTTCTAAGTCACTACTGGTTTTCACCAGAGCCCGCCGCAAAGCGGGATGGTCTTGCTGCGGCGGTAGTGACCAGGTCGTATCCCCTAGCAACGGCTCAACCTCTCTGGCTGCTGAAGATAGGCGCGGTACAAGGGAGTAGACAGAAGCAAGGTCGGACGTAGCAGAAGGTCGGGGCAGGCAGCAAGGATCGTAGTCAGGGGCAACGGCAGGAGGTCTGGAACACAGGCTAGGAACACACAAGGAAACGCTTTCACTGGCACTAAGGCAACAAGATCCGGCGAGGGAGTGAAGGGGAAGTGAGGTGATATAGGGAAGTGCACAGGTGTAAACACTAATTGGAACCACTGCGCCAATCAGCGGCGCAGTGGCCCTTTAAATCGCAAAGACCCGGCGCGCGCGCGCCCTAGGGAGCGGGGCCGCGCGCGCCGGGACAGAACTGACGGAGAGCGAGTCAGGTACGGGAGCCGGGGTGCGCATCGCGAGCGGGCGCTACCCGCATCGCGAATCGCATCCCGGCCAGAGGCGGTATCGCAGCGCCCCGGGTCCGTGGAACCGACCGGAGCGCTGCAGTGAGAGGAGTGTAGCGAGCGCTCCGGGGAGGAGCGGGGACCCGGAGCGCTCGGCGTAACAGTACCCCCCCCCCTTGGGTCTCCCCCTCTTCTTGGAGCCTGAGAACCTGAGGACCAGACTTTTGTCCAGGATATTGTCCTCAGGTTCCCAGGACCTCTCTTCTGGACCACAACCCTCCCAATCCACTAAAAAGAAGGTTTTCCCTCTGACCTTTTTAGATGCTAAAATTTCTTTAACGGAGAAGATGTCCGAGGAGCCGGAGACAGGAGTGGGGGGAACAGATTTGGGAGAGAAACGGTTAATGATAAGTGGTTTAAGAAGAGAAACATGAAAGGCATTAGGAATACGAAGAGAAGGAGGAAGAAGAAGTTTGTAAGAGACAGGATTAATCTGGCGCAAAACCTTAAAAGGACCAAGATAGCGTGGTCCCAACTTATAGCTAGGGACACGGAAGCGGACATATTTGGCGGAGAGCCATACCTTGTCTCCAGGGGAAAAAATGGGAGGAGCTCTTCTTTTCTTATCCGCGAATCTCTTCATGCGTGAAGAAGCCTGTAAGAGAGAATTTTGGGTCTCTCTCCATATGATGGAAAGATCACGAGAAATTTCATCCACAGCGGGCAGACCAGAGGGCAAGGGGGTAGGGAGGGGGGGAAGAGGGTGACGGCCGTACACCACGAAAAACGGGGATTTGGAGGAAGATTCAGAGATTCTGAAATTATACGAGAATTCGGCCCAAGGTAGAAGATCTGCCCAGTCATCCTGGCGGGAGGAAACAAAATGTCGTAAATAGTCACCCAAGATCTGGTTAATTCTTTCTACTTGTCCATTGGATTGAGGATGGTATGCAGAAGAAAAATTTAATTTAATCTTGAGTTGTTTACAGAGAGCCCTCCAGAATTTAGACACAAATTGGACGCCTCTATCCGAGACGATCTGCGTAGGCAACCCGTGAAGACGAAAAATGTGTACAAAAAATTGTTTAGCCAACTGAGGCGCTGAAGGAAGACCAGGAAGAGGGATGAAATGTGCCATTTTGGAGAATCGATCAACGACCACCCAAATAACAGTGTTGCCATGGGATGGGGGTAAGTCAGTAATAAAATCCATACCAATCAGAGACCAAGGTTGTTCGGGGACAGGCAGAGGAAGAAGAAAACCAGCGGGCTTCTGGCGAGGAGTCTTATCCCGGGCACAGATAGTGCAGGCTCGCACAAAGTCCACCACATCAGTCTCTAGAGTCGGCCACCAATAGAAGCGAGAGATGAGTTGCACAGATTTCTTGATGCCCGCATGACCTGCGAGATGGGAGGAGTGACCCCATTTGAGGATTCCGAGACGTTGGCGTGGAGAAACAAAGGTCTTTCCTGGAGGAGTTTGCCTGATGGAGGCTAGAGAAGTGGAAATCAGGCAGTCAGGAGGAATGATGTGTTGAGGAGAGAGTTCAATTTCAGAAGCATCCGAGGAACGAGAGAGAGCATCGGCCCTAATGTTCTTATCAGCAGGCCGAAAGTGAATTTCAAAATTAAATCGGGCAAAGAACAGAGACCACCTGGCCTGACGAGGATTCAGCCGTTGGGCAGACTGGAGGTAGGAGAGGTTCTTGTGATCGGTGTAAATAATAACTGGGAATCTTGATCCCTCCAGCAGATGTCTCCATTCCTCAAGTGCTAATTTAATGGCTAGAAGCTCTCGATCCCCGATGGAGTAGTTCCTCTCCGCCGGAGAGAAGGTCCTAGAAAAAAAACCACAAGTAACAGCATGCCCGGAAGAGTTTTTTTGTAGAAGGACAGCTCCAGCTCCCACTGAGGAGGCATCAACCTCCAATAGGAAGGGTTTAGATGGGTCAGGTCTGGAGAGCACGGGAGCCGAAGAGAAGGCAGACTTGAGTCGTTTAAAGGCGTCTTCCGCTTGAGGAGGCCAAGACTTGGGATCGGCATTTTTTTTGGTTAAAGCCACAATAGGAGCCACAATGGTAGAAAAATGTGGAATAAATTGCCTGTAATAATTGGCGAACCCCAAAAAACGTTGGATGGCACGGAGTCCGGAGGGGCGTGGCCAATCTAAGACGGCAGAAAGTTTATCTGGGTCCATTTGTAGTCCCTGGCCAGATACCAAGTATCCTAGAAAAGGAAGAGATTGGCACTCAAACAGACATTTCTCAATTTTAGCATAGAGTTGATTGTCACGAAGTCTCTGAAGAACCATACGGACATGCTGGCGGTGTTCTTCTAGATTGGCCGAAAAAATTAGGATATCATCAAGATATACAACAACACAGGAGTATAACAGATCACGAAAAATTTCATTAACAAAGTCTTGGAAGACAGCAGGGGCGTTGCACAGGCCAAAGGGCATGACCAGATACTCAAAGTGTCCATCTCTGGTGTTAAATGCTGTTTTCCACTCATCCCCCTCTCTGATGCGGATGAGGTTATAGGCGCCTCTTAAGTCCAATTTAGTAAAGATGTGGGCACCTTGGAGGCGATCAAAGAGTTCAGAGATGAGGGGTAAGGGGTAGCGGTTCTTAACCGTGATTTTATTAAGTCCGCGGTAGTCAATGCAAGGACGTAGAGAGCCATCTTTTTTGGACACAAAGAAAAATCCGGCTCCGGCAGGAGAGGAGGATTTACGGATAAAGCCCTTTTTTAGATTCTCCTGGACGTATTCAGACATGGCAAGAGTCTCTGGGGCAGAGAGAGGATAAATTCTGCCCCGCGGTGGAGTAGTGCCCGGGAGGAGGTCGATAGGACAATCATAAGGCCTGTGAGGAGGTAGAGTCTCCGCTTGTTTTTTGCAGAAAACATCCGCGAAGTCCATATAGGCCTTAGGGAGACCGGTTACTGGAGGAAGCACAGAGTCACGGCAAGGGTTACTGGGAACCGGTTTTAGACAGTCCTTGGAACAAGAGGGCCCCCAACTCTTGATCTCCCCAGTGGACCAATCCAGGGTTGGGGAATGAAGTTGAAGCCAGGGAAGTCCAAGGAGAATTTCCGAGGAGCAATTGGGGAGGACCAAAAGTTCAATCCTCTCTTGATGAGATCCGATGCTCATTAGAAGGGGCTCCGTGCGGAAACGTATGGAACAGTCCAATCTTTCATTGTTTATACAATTGATGTAAAGGGGTCTGGTGAGACTGGTCACTGGGATGTTGAACCTGTTGACGAGCGAGGCCAAAATAAAATTTCCTGCAGATCCAGAGTCCAATAAGGCCACAGAAGAGAAGGAGAAGGCAGAGGCAGACATCCGCACAGGCACAGTAAGACGTGGAGAAGCAGAGTAGACATCAAGGATTGTCTCACCTTTGTGCGGAGTCAGCGTACGTTTTTCCAGGCGGGGAGGGCGGATAGGACAATCCCTCAGGAAGTGTTCGGTACTAGCACAGTACAGGCAGAGGTTCTCCATGCGGCGTCGTGTCCTCTCTTGAGATGTCAGGCGAGACCGGTCGACCTGCATAGCCTCCACGGCGGGAGGCACAGGAACAGATTGCAGGGAACCAGAGGAGAGAGGAGCCGAGGAGAAGAAACGCCTCGTGCGAACAGAGTCCATATCTTGGCGGAGCTCCTGACGCCTTTCGGAAAAACGCATGTCAATGCGAGTGGCTAGGTGAATAAGTTCATGAAGATTAGCAGGCATTTCTCGTGCGGCCAGAACATCTTTAATGTTGCTGGATAGGCCTTTTTTAAAGGTCGCGCAGAGGGCCTCATTGTTCCAGGATAATTCAGAAGCAAGTGTACGGAATTGTACGGCATACTCGCCAACGGAAGAATTACCCTGGACCAGGTTCAACAGGGCAGTCTCAGCAGAAGAGGCTCGGGCAGGTTCCTCAAAGACACTTCGAATTTCCGAGAAGAAGGAGTGTACAGAGGCAGTGACGGGGTCATTGCGGTCCCAGAGCGGCGTGGCCCAAGCCAGGGCTTTTCCAGACAGCAGGCTGACTACGAAAGCCACCTTAGACCTTTCAGTGGGGAACTGGTCCGACATCATCTCCAAGTGTAATGAACATTGGGAAAGGAAGCCACGGCAAAACTTAGAGTCCCCATCAAATTTATCCGGCAAGGATAGTCGTAGTCCAGAAGCGGCCACTCGCTGCGGAGGAGGTACAGGAGCTGGCGGAGGAGATGACTGCTGAAGCTGTGGTAGTAACTGTTGTAGCATAACGGTCAGTTGAGACAGCTGTTGGCCTTGTTGCGCTATCTGTTGTGACTGCTGGGCGACCACCGTGGTGAGGTCAGCGACAACTGGCAGAGGAACTTCAGCGGGATCCATGGCCGGATCTACTGTCACGATGCCGGCTGGCAGGTAGTGGATCCTCTGTGCCAGAGAGGGATTGGCGTGGACCGTGCTAGAGGATCGGTTCTAAGTCACTACTGGTTTTCACCAGAGCCCGCCGCAAAGCGGGATGGTCTTGCTGCGGCGGTAGTGACCAGGTCGTATCCCCTAGCAACGGCTCAACCTCTCTGGCTGCTGAAGATAGGCGCGGTACAAGGGAGTAGACAGAAGCAAGGTCGGACGTAGCAGAAGGTCGGGGCAGGCAGCAAGGATCGTAGTCAGGGGCAACGGCAGGAGGTCTGGAACACAGGCTAGGAACACACAAGGAAACGCTTTCACTGGCACTAAGGCAACAAGATCCGGCGAGGGAGTGAAGGGGAAGTGAGGTGATATAGGGAAGTGCACAGGTGTAAACACTAATTGGAACCACTGCGCCAATCAGCGGCGCAGTGGCCCTTTAAATCGCAAAGACCCGGCGCGCGCGCGCCCTAGGGAGCGGGGCCGCGCGCGCCGGGACAGAACTGACGGAGAGCGAGTCAGGTACGGGAGCCGGGGTGCGCATCGCGAGCGGGCGCTACCCGCATCGCGAATCGCATCCCGGCCAGAGGCGGTATCGCAGCGCCCCGGGTCCGTGGAACCGACCGGAGCGCTGCAGTGAGAGGAGTGTAGCGAGCGCTCCGGGGAGGAGCGGGGACCCGGAGCGCTCGGCGTAACAGATATGAGATAGATAGATAGATATGAGATGGATAGATAGAAAGATATGAGAGATGGATATATAAATAGATATTAGATGGAAAGAAACATAATAGATAGATAGATATGAGATAGATAGATAGATAGATAGATATGAGATAGATAGATATGAGACAGATAGATAGATACGGGATAGATAGATATGAGATAGATAGATAGATAGATATGAGATAGATAGATAGATATGAGATAGATATGAGATAGATAGATATGAGATAGATAGATAGATATGAGATAGATAGATAGATATGAGATAGATATGAGATAGATATGAGATAGATAGATAGATAGATATGAGATAGATAGATATGAGATAGATAGATAGATAGAAAGATATGTCATATATAGATACATTAGGTAAAGAGACATTGATTCCTTTTGCGCTCAGGATCCCTCAATAGTAAATGGCGCCATTATCGGTAATGATCTGCAATTTTAACTCCAGAATTATTACTAATTGAGAATCATTTAAGAACACACAACGTAAGCGGGGGCCTCCTCCTCCTTCTCCTCCTCCGAAAAATGTATTTTAAAAGGCGGCATTTATTATCCTTCCGTGACCTTACACATTAACCATTGTGAAGGCGAAAAGCGAAGCAACAGATAGGGGGAAAGTCTAATGAAAAGACGGTTTCATAACATTAAACATAATCAGTTCTCGGCGAAATGATACCCGGCGCCCGGCATGATGCAAATTAACAATGTGACATATAGAGAGGAGAAAACAAAGTCCATTATTAGTGTAATACATTTCCGGCTGCGGGTGCGCCAGCGAAAATTGGCTTAATGAAGTACGACTCCCTGAATGGTTGGATTAAAAAATTAACAAGAAAATTAAAAATAAAAAAATAAAAAAAAAATCTGTAATTATCATGGAAAAACACCCAATGGAAAGCCGGGAGCCTCCTGACGCTGTGAATTTTTTATTTTTATTTATTTATTATTTTTTGGGCGATCCGAAAAATCTCCCGCCGCTTATCAAATTCCTGCTACATGCAAGAGTGAACCCCTGGAATATATTGTCATCGTTCTGCGCTCCAGTGAGTCTTGCGTACATGTGCGGGAAAACCTGGCGGAAGGAAGGAATGAAGGAAAAGGATTGTAGAAATAATAAAAAAATAATAAAAAATAAATAAAAAATAAATAAAATGTAGGAGGATATTGCTTTAGAAAGTTAATGGTTTGGGAACTTCAATCAAAAGAGTCGCAACAAGGTCACCGGAGGCGCGACCTGCCAATTTATACCGTACACGGAACGCGAAAGGACGGCGGGTGCTGATAGAGTGGAGACGGACAGATAAATGGGCAGAAATAGATTGGACTCTATTGCTCCCTGTTATCAGCCATTTCTGTATTGTTTATCGATAATGTTGCATAATGATATTTAGTTGTTTATAAATAAAGTTATGATACATTAAAGGGGTCTCCCAAGGTTTCAATATTGATGGCCTATCCTAGTGCAGTGTTTCCCAACCATTGTGCCTCCAGCTATTGCAAAACTACAACTCCCAGCATGCCCGGACAGCCGTTGGCTGTCCGGGCATGCTGGGAGTTGTAGTTTTGGAACAGCTGGAGGCACGCTGGTTGGGAAACAGTATCTTTAGGATAGTCCTGCCATGCTGGGAGATGCAGTATTGCAACAGCTGGAGGCACACTGGTTGGATAACGCTGTCCTAACGATAGTCTGGGCATACTGGGAGTTGTAGTTTTGCAACAGCTGGAGGCACGCTGATTGGGAAACATTATCTTTAAGATAGTCCAAACATGCTGGGCGTTTCAGTTTTGTAACAGCTGGAGGCTCACTGGTTGGATAACACTGTCCTGAGGATAGTCTGGGCATACTGGGAGTTGTAGTTTTGTAACAGCTGGAGGCACCCTGGTTGGAAAACCCAATCTTTAGGATAGTCCTGGCATGCTGGGAGTTGTAGTTTACAACAGCTGGAGGCACACTGGTTGGGAAACATTATCCTAAGGATAGTCTGGCTCTGCTGGGAGTTGTAGTTTTGCAACTGCTGGAGGAACATTGGTTGGGAAACACTATCCTAAGGATAGTCTGAGCAAACTGGGAGTTGTAGTTTTGCAACAGCTGGAGGCACGCTGATTGGGAAACATTATCTTAAAGATAGTCCGGGCATGCTGGGAGTTGTAGTTTTGTAACAGCTGGAGGCACCCTGGTTGGGAAACACTTTCTTCAGGATAGTCCTGGCTTGCTGGGAGTTGTTGTTTTGCAACAGCTGGAGGCACACTGGTTGGGAAACACTATTCTAAGCATAGTCCGGGCATGCTGGGACTTGTAGTTTTGCAACAGCTGGAGGAACACTGCCTTAAGATATCAGATTGCCGAAGATCCAACTCCCCACACACCCATCAATCAGCCACAAGTCTCCAATGTTTTTTCACCAGGCACAGCGCCATATATTCAGTAGTGGCCATTCCTGGTATTGCAGCTCACTATCTTAATCCAAGATCATCAATGCTAAAATTAAGAAAAATTCCATTAATTGGACAAAGCTGCTTCTTTCTTGCAAAAACAGCACCACTCCTGTCCACAGGCTGCGCCTGGTATTGCAGCTCAGCCCTGTCTAAGTAAATGGGTCTGAGCTGCAGTACAACTACACAACCTTTGGACAAGAGTGCTGCTGTTTTTTGCAAAAAAGAAGCAGCATTTTTCTAAGTTCACTTAAGGCCAATTCACACAGAGATATTATGGGCAGAGTTTATATATGTAGCAAGCAGAGCCGGCTCCACCTATAGGCAAAATAGGCAGCCGCGTAGAGCGCCCTCTTGATTGGGGCACCGTTCTGCCCTCCGCAAGAAAGTTATTTCTCTAGTTCTGACAGCCGCTCAGCTGCCACCCCAGTAGAAAGGAGATTACATGAGGAGGAGGTTTGTTACAGTGTGTCACCCCAATAGTAAGGAGATTGCATGAGGAGGAGGTTTGTTACAGTGTGTCACCCCAGTAGTAAGGAGATTACATGAGGAGGAGGTTTGTTACAGTGTGTCACCCCAGTAGTAAGGAGATTACATGAGGAGGAGGTTTGTTACAGTGTGTCACCCCAATAGTAAGGAGATTGCATGAGGAGGAGGTTTGTTACAGTGTGTCACCCCAGTAGAAAGGAGATTACATGAGGAGGAGGTTTGTTACAGTGTGTCACCCCAATAGTAAGGAGATTGCATGAGGAGGAGGTTTGTTACAGTGTGTCACCCCAGTAGTAAGGAGATTACATGAGGAGGAGGTTTGTTACAGTGTGTCACCCCAGTAGTAAGGAGATTACATGAGGAGGAGGTTTGTTACAGTGTGTCACCCCAATAGTAAGGAGATTGCATGAGGAGGAGGTTTGTTACAGTGTGTCACCCCAGTAGTAAGGAGATTACATGAGGAGGAGGTTTGTTACAGTGTGTCACCCCAATAGTAAGGAGATTGCATGAGGAGGAGGATTGTTACAGTGTGTCACCCCAGTAGTAAGGAGATTACATGAGGAGGAGGTTTGTTACAGTGTGTCACCCCAATAGTAAGGAGATTGCATGAGGAGGAGGATTGTTACAGTGTGTCACCCCAGTAGTAAGGAGATTACATGAGGAGGTTTGTTACAGTGTGTCACCCCAGTAGTAAGGAGATTATATGAGAAGGAGGTTTGTTACAGTGTTTCACCCCAGTAGTAAGGAGATTACATGAGGAGGGGGTTTGTTACAGTGTGTCACCCCAGTAGTAAGGAGATTACATGAGGAGGAGGTTTGTTATAGTGTGTCACCCCAGTAGTAAGGAGATTACATGAGGAGGTTTGTTACAGTGTGTCACCCCAGTAGTAAGGAGATTACATGAGGAGGAGGTTTGTTACAGTGTGTCACCCCAGTAGTTAGGAGATTACATGAGGAGGAGGTTTGTTACAGTGTGTCACCCCAGTAGTAAGGTAATTACATGAGGAGGAGGTTTGTTACAGTGTGTCACCTCAGTAGTAAGGAGATTACATGAGGAGGAGGTTTGTTACAATGTGTCACCCCAGTAGTAGGGAGATTACATGAGGAGGAGGTTTGTTACAGTGTGTCACCCCAGTAGTAAGGAGATTACATGAGGAGGAGGTTTGTTATAGTGTGTCACCCCAGTAGTAAGGAGATTACATGAGGAGGAGGTTTGTTACAGTGTGTCACCCCAGTAGTTAGGGGATTACATGAGGAGGAGGTTTGTTACAGTGTGCCACCCCAGTAGTAAGGTGATTACATGAGGAGGAGGTTTGTTACAGTGTGTCACACCAGTAGTGAGGAGATTACATGAGGAGGAGGTTTGTTACAGTGTGTCACCCCAGTAGTAAGGAGATTACATGGGGAGGAGGTTTTTTACAGTGTGTCACCCCAGTAGTAAGGAGATTACATGAGGAGGAGGTTTGTTACAGTGTGTCACCCCAGTAGTAAGGATATTACATGAGGAGGAGGTTTGTTACAGTGTGTCACGCCAGTAGTAAGGAGATTACATGAGGAGGAGGTTTGTTACAATGTGTCACCCCAGTAGTAGGGAGATTACATGAGGAGGAGGTTTGTTACAGTGTGTCACCCCAGTAGTAAGGATATTACATGAGGAGGAGGTTTGTTACAGTGTGTCACCCCAGTAGTAAGGAGATTACATGAGGAGGAGGTTTGTTACAATGTGTCACCCCAGTAGTAAGGAGATTACATGAGGAGGAGGTTTGTTACAGTGTGTCACCCCAGTAGTAAGGAGATTACATGAGGAGGAGGTTTGTTACAGTGTGTCACCCCAGTAGTATAGTAGGGCGTGTCAATAGGAGGGGTGGCAAAATTAGCTTCTGAATAGGGTGGAAAAAATCCTTGCACCAGCCCTGGTAGCGGGCACTAGGACCGCTTGGTAATGCGCCTTCTCCATAGACAGCAATGCATTTCCAAGTGGTTTCGGCAAAAGAATGAACACGTCTGGGATCTGAAAGTCCGGAAAATTCTGCTGTGTGAATGGTGCAAGATAATCTCATTGAAAACAATAGGAGGCTACTGCACTGTGTTTTCCAGAATTCCGGAGCGGAATGATCCCTTATGGTACTTGCAACAATATATGCAACTGCAGGTTTCATACTAGAAGAGTTTGCCGAATATGTCTTTTCATTTGCGCTGTCTTTCTGCTTTGGTTTCTGCGTCTAAATTTAAAAAACATGCGCTCGTAAGAATGCGCAATGGGGGAAAAAAAGACGGGTATTCTTGAGCTTCTCACATACTACGCCACCTAGGGAGTGCAGAATTTTTGCACACAAATATATATCTTTTTAGTGAAAATGAAAAATGCAATTAGTCTGTACACACTAAGCCACGCCTCTTTTAAGTGCAAAAAAAAAAAAATAATAATAATTACAAAGTGAACAAAAAAAAGTCCGAAAAAAATTGCACAATACCAATCGCAGATAAGGCGAGTGGGCTTCCAAGCTGGAAAACCACTCAAAATACCCCAAATAAATAAATAAATACATTTTTGCTCTCTAAGCCACGCCCCCTCTAGGTGCACAAATACAAAAATAACAAAGCGAGCACAAACAGTAAAAAAAAATTTTACTAAAAAATAGCGCAAAAAAAAAAAATGGACTTCTAAGCTGGAAATCCACTCCAAAAATTCAGTGATAAATGCCGTAAAAAAATAAAAAAAATAAAAAAAAAAAGGAGCAACTGCACGACAAATCTGCACCACAATTGGGACAATTTGGAACAAAATTGTGATTTTTCTGCAGATTTGCAACCAAAAAATTTAGGTGGCAAATTTAGTTCCGTGCACATTTACTCCTTCAAGTGGAAAATCCCTTTAACTTTCCCCGCTATCTGATCCTGTTTATTCCCAGGCACGGAGCGGGGGAGGGGTGAATGGCGTAATGACAGGGAGCCCGGGAACGACTTTATTGTCTCATTTAAATACATTTATCAGTTAATTATGTCAATAATAAAACTTTAATATAAGGTTGAGGGATCGGTTCCTCGGGGAGATAAACTAAAAGACGTGACAAAGTCGGTGAGGATTTTAATGCTATCTTGGCTGAGTCCAATTAAATTCGCCAGGTGTGGCGGCGTGACAAGCCGTCGGACATAGTCACATGACTGGCTTTTTTTTCGAACCCTGAGTAGATGTAAATATGTGTCCTATAGGAAGGAGCGCTGGGGATCTCTATATTTAGAGAGGAAATTGTATCATTTAACCTGTTTCCTACTTCATGTATTATTCAAAAATTAAACCTTCCGATTCAGGTGCAGCCGGCGCCCCCGCTCCCTGGGATCTGACGCCACAGAGCGAAGATAAGAAACACGTAGGATTTGGTTCTATTGTAAATAGACGCAACCACCGGATTAGATTGTGAGCTCTTCAGCACTTATAGAGATGTCCAGACATATGGTGCTGTTCTTTAGAGGATCCTATAAAAAAGTGTTTCCCAACCAGTGTGCCTCCAGCTGTTGCAAAACTACAAATCCCAGCATGCCCAGATAATCGAAGTGATGATTATATAGGATCAGTACATAGGCTCAGTATATAGGATCAGTACATAGGACAGTGTTTTCCAACAAGGGTGCCTCCAGCTGTTGCAAAACTACAACTCCCAGCATGCCCGGACAGCCGTTGGCTGTCCGGGCATGCTGGGAGTTGTAGTTTTGCAACAGCTGGAGGCACCCTGGTTGGGAAACACTGACATAGGATCAGTACATATGACGAGTACATAGGATCAGTACGTAGGATGAGTATATGGGATCAGTACATAGGATGAGTATATAGGATCAGTACATAGGATGAGTATATGGGATCAGTACATAGGATGAGTATATAGGATCAGTACATAGGATGAGTGTATAGGATCAGTACATAGGATGAGTATATGGGATCAGTACATAGGATAAGTATATGGGATCAGTACATAGGATGAGTATATGGGATCAGTACATAGGATAAGTATATGGGATCAGTACATAGGATGAGTATATGGGATCAGTACATAGGATAAGTATATGGGATCAGTACATAGGATGAGTATATAGGATCAGGCTATATGATGAGTATATAGGATCAGTACATACGATGAGTATATGGGATCAGTACATAGGATAAGTATATGGGATCAGTACATAGGATGAGTATATGGGATCAGTACATAGGATAAGTATATGGGATCAGTACATAGGATGAGTATATGGGATCAGTACATAGGATGAGTATATGGGATCAGTACATAGGATGAGTATATAGGATCAGTACATAGGATGAGTATATGGGATCAGTACATAGGATGAGTATATGGGATCAGTACATAGGATGAGTATACAGAATCAGTAAATATGATGAGTATATACTGGAAGATCAGTTCATATGATGAGTATATAGGATCAGTATATGGGATGAGTTTATAAAATCAGTACATAGGATCAGTATATAGGATCAGTATAAAGGATCAGTATATAGGATCAGTATATAGGATCAGTACATATGATGAGTATATAGGATGAGTACATAGGATAATAATAATAATAATAATAATAATAATAATAATAATAATATTAATAATTTTATTTATGAGATCAGTACATAGAATGATATGGGATCCGTAGATAGGATGAGTATATAGGATCAGTACATAGGATGAGTATATAGGATCAGTACATAGGATGAGTATATGGGATCAGTACATAGGATAAGTATATGGGATAAGTACATAGGATGAGTACAGTATATGGGATCAGTACATATGATGAGTATATGGGATCAGTACATAGGATAAGTATATGGGATCAGTACAAAGGATGAGTATATGGGATCAGTACATAGGATGAGTATGTGGGATCAGTACATAGGATGAGTATATGGGATCAGTACAAAGGATGAGTATATGGGATCAGTACATAGGATCAGTATATGGGATCAGTACATATGATGAGTATATGGGATCAATACATAGGATCAGTATATGGGATCAGTACATAGGATGAGTATATGGGATCAGTACATAGGATGAGTATATGGGATCAGTACATAGGATGAGTATATGGGATCAGTACATAGGATGAGTATATGGGATCAGTACATAGGATGAGTATATGGGATCAGTACATAGGATGAGTATATGGGATCAGTACAAAGGATGAGTATATGGGATCAGTACAAAGGATGAGTATATACTGGAAGATCAGTTCATATGATGAGTATATACTGGAAGATCAGTTCATATGATGAGTATATAGGATCAGTATATGGGATGAGTTTATAAAATCAGTACATAGGATCAGTATATAGGATCAGTATAAAGGATCAGTATATAGGATCAATATAAAGGATCAGTACATATGATGAGTATATAGGATGAGTACATAGGATAATAATAATAATAATAATAATAATAATAATTGTATTTATGGGATCAGTACATAGAATGAGTATATGGGATCAGTAGACAGGATGGGTATATAGGATCAGTACATAGGATGAGTATATAGGATAAGTACATAGGATGAGTATATGGGATCAGTACATAGGATGAGTATATGGGATCAGTACATAGGATAAGTATATGGGATCAGTACATAGGATGAGTATATGGGATCAGTACATAGGATAAGTATATGGGATCAGTACATAGGATGAGTATATGGGATCAGTACATAGGATGAGTATATGGGATCAGTACATAGGATGAGTATATGAGATCAGTACATAGGATGAGTATATGGGATCAGTACAAAGGATGAGTATATGGGATCAGTACATAGGATGAGTATATGGGATCAGTACATAGGATGAGTATATGGGATCAGTACATAGGATGAGTATATGGGATCAGTACATAGGATGAGTATATGGGATCAGTACATAGGATGAGTATATAGGATCAGTACATAGGATGAGTATATAGGATCAGTACATAGGATGAGTACATGGAATCAGTACATAGGAGGAGTATATGGGATCAGTACATAGGATGAGTATATGGGATCAGTACAAAGGATGAGTATATGGGATAAGTACATACGATGAGTATATGGGATCAGTAAAAAGGATGAGTATATGGGATCAGTACATAGGATGAGTATATGGGATCAGTACATATGATGAGTATATGGGATCAATACATAGGATGAGTATATGAGATCAGTACATAGGATGAGTATATAGGATCAGTACATAGGATGAGTATATAGGATCAGTACATAGGATGAGTATATGGAATCAGTACATAGGAGGAGTATATGGGATCAGTACATAGGATGAGTATATGGGATCAGTACAAAGGATGAGTATATGGGATCAGTACATACGATGAGTATATGGGATCAGTACAAAGGATGAGTATATGGGATAAGTACATACGATGAGTATATGGGATCAGTAAAAAGGATGAGTATATAGGATCAGTACATAGGATGAGTATATAGGATCAGTACATAGGATGAGTATATACGATCAGTCTATATGATGAACATATAGGATCAGTCTATATGATGAGTATATAGGATCAGTCTATATGATGAGTATATAGGATCAGTCTATATGATGAGTATATAGGATCAGTCTATATGATGAGTATATAGGATCAGTACATATGATGAGTATATAGGATCAGTCTATATGATGAGTATATAGGATCAGTACATATGATGAGTATATAAGATCAGTCTATATGATGAGTATATAGGATCAGTCTATATGATGAGTATATAGGATCAGTACAAAGGGTGAGTACATAGGATCAGTCTATATGATGAGTATATATGATCAGTCTATATGATGAGTATATAGGATCAGTCTATATGATGAGTATATAGGATCAGGCTATATGATGAGTATATAGGATCAGTCTATATGATGAGTATATAGGATCAGTACATAGGATGAGTATATAAGATCAGTCTATATGATGAGTATATAGGATCAGTCTATATGATGAGTATATAGGATCAGTACAAAGGGTGAGTACATAGGATCAGTCTATATGATGAGTATATAGGATCAGTCTATATGATGAGTATATAGGATCAGTCTATATGATGAGTATATAGGATCAGTCTATATGATGAGTATATAGGATCAGTCTATATGATGAGTATATAGGATCAGTCTATATGATGAGTATATAGGATCAGTACATATGATGAGTATATAGGATCAGTACATAGATCAGCATTGTGCTGCATGTGGCCCTGTGTATGTGTATACAGACGCTTTCATGGTGTGTACAGCGCCCTAGGCCGGATTTATTTGGCGTACCAGTGAGCGCGGCAGCCGATCAGAGTCTCCTCCATATTTATTATGTGTTACATTTGACTAAGTGAGAATTTACATGAATTCTGCAGCGTTCGGCCCGGAGAAGTCATTTCCTTTGAGAAAGCGATTTACATGCACTCTGCCAAAAAAAAAGGCGCCATGACAGCTCCCTCCAGTTGTGTCAGCTCAAATAATGAAGTCGAGAATAACACGGAAGGTCACCGGGTCCGACTTATCTCCTTACAACCGAAAAAAACGCACCGGAGATTTAGAGCGTTCGGCCTTTTTTCGTTTTTTTACGTGTTTCTACTGGAAATTGAAATGTATTTCTTCCCCCCTGACAAGATTTATGGGAATCCGTAGTTAAAGGTATCAGCGGCGCGGCTGCTCATAAGTGGCTCCGTGAACCTTCTCATTGGGGTAGAGGAATTACATTATTTAAATTGAGTGAGGTTGTCTTGCGCTAGACGGCGGTTACAGCATATTAATAGGCGTATTTGTATTTTACAGTGATCCCTACAGTGATAGGAATAAGGAGAGTCTGTCAGTGAGGAGCCAACCGGTCGGATGCAGCAGAGCTGAGTTTGTCACATGGCAGAACTCTTTTACATAGGACACTAGTCTAGCCCACCATGACAGATGCTCTTAAAGGGATACTCCCGTGGAAAACTTTTTTTTTTTTTTTAAATCAACTGGTGCCAGAAAGTTAAACAGATTTGTAAATTATTTCTATAAAAAAAAATCTTAATCCTTCCAGTACTTTTTAGGGGCTGTATACTACAAAGGAACTGCTTTACTTTTTAGATTTTTCTGATGTCATGACTAGTGATGAGCGGCATAGGCCATATTCGAATTCGCGATATTTTGCGAATATATGGATGAATATTCGTCACATATTCACGAAATTCGCATATTCGTTATATTCGCTTTTTTTGCGCATATGTGAAAATGTATGCACATATTCACAAATATTGAGCCCTCCCTTCTTTAATGGTATAGGGAACTATGACTGGTGCATTAACTTTGTGATTTTTTTGCCCATTGAAACTGAAAGGCTCGTTGTGGTCTATGGGGATCTCACGGTATGTAAAACAGTAAGATAAGCAGGAAAGTCTCGGCAGCACAGTGGATGGGAGACCACCACAGGTTCGAGTCCGAGGGGTGTTACAGTGTTGTGGGTAAACTTTACTTTCCTGGAAAAGCTGCTGAGTTGCCCATAGCAACCAATCAGATTGCTTTTTTCAGAGGCCTTTTCAAAAATGAAAGAAGCAATCTGATTGGTTGCTATGGTCAACTGCACAACTCTTCCTCTACACTGTTTTTAATAAATCTCCCCCATAGAGGGAGATTAATCAAAACCTGTCCAGAGGAAAAGTTTCTGAATTGCCCATAGCAACCAATCAGATCTTTTCCTTCATTTCTGAAAAATGAAAGAAGCGATCTGATTGGTTGCTATGGGCAACTTTTCCAGGAAAGCAAAGTTTAACCACAGCACTGTAACACTCTATCCCACCCCATGGACTCAAACCATTGGTGGTCTCCCATCCACTGTGCTGCCACTTTACATGCCACAAGATCCTCAAAGACCACAATGGGCCTATCAGGTAAAATGGGGAAAAAATCACAGAGTTAATGCCTAGTTACAGTTCTCTATACCATTAAAGAATGGAGCGCTCAATATTCGCGAATATGCGCATATGTGCATAAATTTTCGCATATGCGAAATTCAAATTCAAATTGCGAATATTCGCGAGCAACACTAATCATGATCACAGTGCTCTCTGCTGTCCATTTTAGGAACTGTCCTGCGCAGCATATGTTTGCTATGGGGATTTTCTCCTGCTCTGGACAGTTCTTAAAATGGACAGCAGAGGTCAGCAGAGAGCACTGTGGTTGTGATGTCAGAAAAATCGAAAAAGTAAAGCATTTCCTCTGTAGTATATAGCCCCTAAAAAGTACTGGAAGGATTAAGATTTTTTAATAGAAGTAATTTACAAATCTGTTTAACTTTCTGGCACCAGTTGATTTAAAAAAAAAAGAAAAAAAAAACAGTTTTCCATGGGAGTACCCCTTTAATGGGTGATTCCAGCTTTCCACGGGAGTACCCCTTTAAAGGCTGATCACATGGGTCCTGCCACTGGGGACCCCCACGATCTTGGTGCGGCCCCCCCGGCATTCTGTGCCGGGAGCTGCCTCCGAGACGGGGACATGATGACCACGCCCCCTAGTGACGTCCGTCATGCCCCCTAGTGATGTCACGCCACACCATGCCCCCTCCATTCATGTCTATGGGAGGGGGCGTGGCGGCCGTTATGCCCCCTCCCATAGACATGAATTGAGGGGGCGTGGCCGTGACATCACGTCCCCGTCTTTGAGGCAGCTTCCGACACAGAATTCCGGGGGTTGCACCAAGATCGTGGGGGTCCCCAGCGGCAGGACCCTTGCGATCATAAATCTTATCCCCTATCCTTTGGATAGGTCATCAACCAGTTATAGGAGAATGCACACCAGACCAGGGATGAAAAGAAACATTTAAAGTGCTTTTAGGTTTAATTTACTAATGTGACGCGTTTCTGGGCGGCTCTGGCCCCTTCATCAGACATTGAAAAAAAAAAAATATATATATATATATATTAAGACAGTTATGTAAAATTTGTCTGAATTTGTAGGAACCAGGAAAAAGCCCATTAATGGAGTGACTTCTTATTGGTTGACTATATTTGTTACCATGATCCTTCCTGGGGCACTAGGGTGATGGCCGCATAGACTGAGGAGAAGAGAACAACTCAACGAAATCTCTATTATAGGAGAATATAAATGTAAGGCGAGTTTCCCGGTGGCCATAAAGGGGTTAAATAACATACATGTGTATGTGAAAAATGCAGTGTGACAGAAGTTGATTAAGTTGAAGGTTAAGTAAATTCCTTCCGTGGCGCGGCTGTATCTGCCCCTGGAGCCTCCCATGTTCCTGGTTCATGGCTGTCCTGGGCATTATATAATTATTTTGGTTTGAATGTTTAATGACCCAATATGTGCATCGCCGCGCCGTATTGCTTAGTGGTGGATAATGCCGGAGCCGTGCTCTACAGCCGGAGTCATCTCACAAATTGTTCATTAAATCTAATGAAATTCCAGGTACAGAGTGGTCAGCACATCACGTTATGAGGAAGGTGGACACACGGTAGAGTCGGCCCTTACATAACAGGAAGGAGAGATTTAGGGAGGAAACTGAAAATGTCATCATTTTCGACAAAATGAGTCATAAAATGTCTTTGTGCAGTCGCTGTCGACAGCATTTCTCATCTGTGGTCAACCATTTCAGCTCCAGACTCCTACTGACTATAGGGCAGGAAGTAGATATGTAAACAGGAAGTAGCTATGTGAACAGGAAGTGGCTATGTGAACAGGAGGCCTCTATGTAAACAAGAAGTAGATTTATAAACAGGAAGTAGCTATGTGAACAGGAAGTGGCTATGTGAACAGGAGGCCTCTATGTAAACAAGAAGTAGATTTGTAAACAAGAAGTAGCTATGTGAACAGGAAGTGGCTATGTGGACAGGAGGCCTCTATGTAAACAGGAAGTAGATTTGTAAACAGGAAGTAGCTATGTGAACAGGAAGTGGCTATGTGAACAGGAGGCCTCTATGTAAACAAGAAGTAGATTTATAAACAGGAAGTAGCTATGTGAACAGGAAGGGGCTATGTGAACAGGAGGCCTCTATGTAAACAAGAAGTAGATTTGTAAACAAGAAGTAGCTATGTGAACAGGAAGTGGCTATGTGGACAGGAGGCCTCTATGTAAACAGGAAGTAGATTTGTAAACAGGAAGTAGCTATGTGAACAGGAAGTGGCTATGTGAACAGGAGGCCTTTATGTAAACAAGAAGTAGATTTGTAAATAGGAAGTAGCTCTGTGAACAGGAAGTGGCTATGTGAACAGGAGGCCTCTAGGTAAACAGGAAGTAGCCTTCTTGACAGTGAGTAGTTATGTGAACAGGAAGTAGCTGTGTAAACAATAAGTAGCTTTTCTGAACATGAAGTAGTTATGTGAAAAGGTAGCTATGTAGACAGGAAGTAGCTTTTTGTACAGAAAGTAATTATGTGAACAGGAGATTGTTATGTGAACAGGAAGTAGATTCTTGGACAGAAATTAATTATATGAACAGGACCAGTTATGTGAACAGGAAGTAGTTATGTGAACAGGAAGTAGCTGTGTAAACAATAAGTAGCTTTTCTGAACATGAAGTAGTTATGTGAAAAGGTAGCTATGTAGATAGGAAGTAGCTTTCCATACAGGAAGAAGCTATGTGAACAGGATTTATCTATGTAAACAGGAGGCATCTTTGTAAACAGGAAGTAGCTATGTGAACAGGAAGTGGCTATGTGGACAGGAGGCCTCTATGTAAACAGGAAGTAGATTTGTAAACAGGAAGTAGCTATGTGAACAGGAAGTGGCTATGTGAACAGGAGGCCTTTATGTAAACAAGAAGTAGCTATGTAGACAGGAAGTAGCTTTTTGCACAGAAAGTAATTATGTGAACAGGAGATTGTTATGTGAACAGGAAGTAGATTATTGGACAGAAATTAATTATATGAACAGGACCAGTTATGTGAACAGGAAGTAGCTTTCCATACAGGAAGAAGCTATGTGAACAGGATTTATCTATGTAAACAGGAGGCATCTTTGTAAACAGGAAGTAGCTGTCTGACAGGAAGTAGTTATGTGAACAGGAAGTAGCTTTGTGAACAAGAAGTCGTTTTTTGAACAGGAAGTAATGATGTGAACATTATTTATCTATGTAAACAAGAAATAGCTTTTTGAACAGAAAATAACGATGTGAACAGGAAAAAGCTATCTGACAGCTACCAATGCAGCCATATTAAATCTTATGTGTCTTCTCTTTCTGTCACCTGGTCACCCAGAGGATCCTCCCCACGTCTCAGATCTGCCCCTATCCACCCTTTTTACTATGGAGCTCAAATATGTATCCTGAGTGCCAGAATGAAGAATTATTTTAAGTCAGTAGCTACAGTACTATAGTTTAGGCCATAAGTGGTTGACAATGGAGGGAACGAACTTATAGTAAGATGAACGCTCCTCTCCAGACTAGTTGGTGGAGCGCAATTGTTTGGAGGTAAGCGGCGCCCTTTTTTTTTTTTTTTTTTAAAGTCTTTCATCTTCTGATCGCTCATCTTAGAGGGAACATTGTTTAATACTGATAGAGGAAAGTGAGAGCCGGGAGATGATACATGTTGTGGAATGGGGGCAGAATGGAAAAATGAAAACAATAAATTTATAATAGAAATGGGTGAGAAATTGTGCGGCGCTCAAAGGCGGCTCAATAGGATTTCAATAGTCTCAGTACATATCACACATTATACTGCGGCATACAGTGTATACATATATATATATATATATATATATATATATGTATATATACATCGCTTGATGTTCATCGTGTGTATACGTCTTATATAGCATTGAGTGTACAGAGCTACAGAATCTGTGAGCACTATATAAATAAAGAAGTATTATTATTATTATCATTATTATTGACTATGGCTTGGGTCCAACATCCTCTTGCTATGACACTTTTACTATTTTAGAAGCTCCCACTGGATCTCAAAGAGTCATATAAGGTGATCAAGGCATGAATTAACCATTTGGAGATCCATGGTCTTTAAAGTGTCAACAGCTCCTTGTACAGGATTGGAAAACTTGGCTACTTTCTTTCAAAAATAGCACCACCCTTGTCTCCAGGTTGGGTGAGGTATTGCAGCTCAGACCCATTCACTTCAATGGCAAGTTGGTGCAATACCAGATGCAATCTATGGACACGGTGCTGCAATTTCAGGAAGAAAATCTGACCCCATAACACCCTATGATGGTTTTCTGACTATAAATGATGGAAAGAGCCCAGAACGCCCTCAGTCTACCCCTACGCAGTCTTTTTATCCTTTATTGCATAAGAGATACTTTTAAGCTCACCATACACATTAGATAGGTGTCAGCCAATGCTGCAGATTTAAGCAGCACCTGACCAACATTGGTTGGGAAATACTGGTCTATGGGATCAGGATATACACTCCCTCTAGCTCTGTCTGTATACTGCTGCTCCTCTCTATGGGATCAGGATATATAGTAGTTATATACCTCTCACCCAGCTCTATCTATATACTGCTGCTATCTCTATGGGATCAGGACATATAGTAGTTATACACCTCCCCTCCAGCTCTATCTGTATACTGCTGCTATCGCTATGAGATCCGGATATATAGTAGTTATACACCTCCCCTCCAGCTCTATCTCTATACTGCTGCTATCTCTATGAGATCCGGATATATAGTAGTTATACACCTCTCCTCCAGCTCTATCTGAATACTGCTGCTGCTATCTCTATGGGATCAGGATATATAGTAGTTATACACCTCTCCTCCAGCTCTATCTGTATATTGCTGCTATCTCTATGTGATAAGGATATATAGTAGTTATACACCTCCCCTCCAGCTCTATCTGTATACTGCTACTATCTCTATGTCATCAGGATATATAGTAGTTATACACCTCCTCTCCAGCTCTATCTGTATACTGCTGCTGCTATCTCTATGAGATCAGGATATATAGTATTTATACACCTCTCCTCCAGCTCTATGTGTATACTGCTGCTTTCTCTCTGTGATCGGATTATATAGTAGTTATACACCTCCCCTCCATCATTTTCTGTATACTGCTGCTATCTCTATGTGATCAGGATATATAGTAATTATACACCTCCCTTCCAGCTCTATCTGTATACTGCTGCTATCTCTATGTGATCAGGATATATAGTAGTTATGCACCTCCCTTCCAGCTTTCTTTACATACCCCTGCTGCTAACTCTATAGGATCAGGATATATAGTAGTTATTCACCTCCCCCCAGTTCTATCTATATACTGCTGCTATCTCTATGGGATGAGGATATATAGTAGCTATACACCTCTCCTCCATCTCTATCTGTATACTGCTGCTACTATCTCTATAGGATCAGGATATATATAGTAGTTATACACCTCTCCTTCAGCTCTATCTGTATACTGCTGCTATCTCTATGTGATCAGGATATATAGTAGTTATGCACCTCCCCTCCAGCTCTATCTGTATACTGCTGCAATCTCTATGTGATCAGGATATATAGTAGTAATTCACCTCCCCCAGCTCTATCTGTATACTGCTGCTATCTCTATGTGATCAGGATATATAGTAGTTACACACCTCCCCTCCAGCTCTATCTGTATACTGCTGCTATGTCTATGTGATCAGGATATTTAGTAGCTATGCACCTCCCGTCCAGCTTTTTTCATATACCTCTGCTGCAACAATGTTTCCCAACCAGGATGCCTCCAGCTGTTGCAAAACCACAACACCCAGCATGCCCGGACAGCCGAAGGCTGTCCGGGCATGCTGGGAGTTGTAGTTTTGCAACAGCCGGGGACACCCTGGTTGAAAAACACTGACTATGGGGTTCAGGTTTCCTTTTTCACACCAGTACTCATCGTGCGGGTGCAATAGACTTCATCTCCATCTTCGCTGGCAAAAAGCGTACCGCTAAAATAGGAAAATGCAATTGAAATAGGAAGACTATTATACACAGGCTGCATCAATTTTATGCACACAGAGCGTTGCATTCTTGCAAAAAAAAAAAAAAAATTGAAAAAAAGGAAGATTTTAATGTTAACATCCATATTTCCCCCTCTCTCTGCGGCAACTTAGCCCGGCAAAACTATTGAAAGTAATTTGCCGAAACTTTGTGGATAAGGTGTTATACAGACTGACAACAAGGCTGCCATTTTTCCCCAAATCTATTAGCATTTAACATTTAGCAGGTCGCTGACCCGTGACGGTGCCAGCATGTGATTTGCAGCCGTAGGGTGTAGAAGGTTTCAAAAGACAGAATAGAAGCTGGCAGGCTCAATTTGGAAGAGATCAAAAGATCATCGAGAAAAAAAAAAAGAAAGAGAAGAAAAATAACAGACAAAGAGGAGAAGGAGATTTCCTTAGTCACCAGAAGGCGGATCGGTCTATTAAATAAAAGATGGAACGCGTAGAATCCGCTCCTCGGAACGTTTAATTGTTTATTTTTTTTTTGTAAACTTGGCCTCAAGCAGTTTTTGGAATAGTCTGGGACTGTGTTATAGTTTATACCACAACCCAGGGCCGGTTCTGCCTATAGGCAAAATAGGCAGCTGCCTAGAGCGCCCTCTTGATGGGGGCGCCACTCTTCCTGCTGCAAGAAAGTTAGTTACCAGTATTTGAAGCAACCGCCCAGCCAGAACCTCGCGTGAGGAGGGGGTTTGTTACAGTGTGTCATCCCAGTAGTAAGGAGATTACATGAGGAGGAGGTTTGTTACAGTGTGTCACCCCAGTAGTTAAGAGATTACATGAGGAGGAGGTTTGTTACAGTGTGTCACCCCAGTAGTAAGGAGATTACACGAGGAGGAGGTTTGTTACAGTGTGTCATCCCAGTAGTAAGGAGATTACATGAGGAGGGGGTTTGTTACAGTGTGTCACCCCAGTAGTAAGGTGATTACATGAGGAGGAGGTTTGTTACAGTGTGTCACCCCAGTAGTAAGGTGATTACATGAGGAGGAGGTTTGTTACAGTGTGTCACCCCAGTAGTAAGGTGATTACATGAGGAGGAGGTTTGTTACAGTGTGTCACCCCAGTAGTAAGGAGATTACAAGAGGAGGTTTGTTACAGTGTGTCACCCCATTGGTAAGGAGCATATATGAGGAGGAGGTTTGTTACAGTGTGTCACCCCAGTAGTAAGGAGATTACATGAGGAGGAGGTTTGTTACAGTGTGTCATCCCAGTAGTAAGGAGATTACATGAGGAGGAGGTATGTTACAGTGTGTCACCCCAGTAGTATGGAGATTACATGAGGAGGAGGTTTGTTGCAGTGTGTCACCCCAGTAGTGAGGAGATTACATGAGGAGGAGGTTTGTTACAGTGTGTCACCCCAGTAGTAAGGAGATTACACGAGGAGGAGGTTTGTTACAGTGTGTCATCCCAGTAATAAGGAGATTACATGAGGAGGAGGTTTGTTACAGTGTGTCATTCCAGTAGTAAGGAGATTACATGAGGAGGAGGTTTGTTACAGTGTGTCATCCCAGTAATAAGGAGATTACATGAGGAGGAGGTTTGTTACAGTGTGTCACCCCAGTAGTAAGGAGATTACATGAGGAGGAGGTTTGTTACAGTGTGTCACCCCAGTAGAATGGAGATTACATGAGGAGGTTTGTTGCAGTGTGTCACCCCAGTAGTGAGGAGATTACATGAGGAGGAGGTTTGTTACAGTGTGTCACCCCAGTAGTAAGGGGATTGCATGAGGAGGAGGTTTGTTGCAGTGTGTCACCCAAGTATTAAGGGGATTACATGAGGAGGAGGTTTGTTACAGTGTGTCACCCCAGTAGTAAGGGGATTACATGAGGAGGTTTGTTACAGTGTGTAACTGGTTACGCCAAAGTCACTGTACGGCTACGTTCACATGGTGGAATTTTTTAGAAAGACATATGCTTCAAAAACTGGCAAAACAATATGCAAACTCGTGCTCATAATTTAAACCGTATATGGTTTTAAATACTATGCGGTTTGAATTTTGATGTCCGGTTGCATCAGTTTTTGTCTGACAACAGTTCTTTTCTGTCTGACAACAGTGCTCTCTGCTCACACCTCTGTCCATCTCAGGAACTGTCCAGAGTAGGAGCAAATCCCCATAGCAAACCTCTAATGCTTTGGACAGTTCCTGAGACAAGCAGAGGTGTCAGCAGAGAGCACTGTTGTCAGAAAGAAAAGAGCAACTCAACTTCAGTAGCTGATAGCTACTGGAAGGATTAAGATTTTTTTAATAGAAATAATTTACAAATCTGTTTAACCTTCTGGAGCCAGTTGATATAAAGAAAAAGTTTTTCCTGGAATACTCCTTTAACAATTTCTTGCAATAAAGTTGAAGAAATTCCAAAGAAAGTAAGTGTGGTTTGCCTTGTGCCACCATGGACCCACCTGTTTTTAAAGGGGTATTCCTGCTTTATACATTGAAGTCAATATGTTTTTTTTAACATTGAAGCCAATTAAAGGGGTATTCCGGCTTTATACATCTTATCCCCTATCCAAAGGATGTCACGCCACGCCCCCTCCATTCATGTCTATGGGAGGGGGCGTGGTGACAGTCACTCCCCCTCCCATTGACATGAATGATGGCGGTATGGTGTGATGTCACTAGGGGGCGTGGCCATGACATCACGTCCCCGTCTCGGAGGCTGTCGAGGGCTGCACCGAGACTGCAGGAGTCATCAGCAGTGGGACCCTTGTGATCATTAGTGATGAGCGGCAGGGGCCATATTCAAATTCGTGATATTTCGTGAATATATGGACAAATATTAGTCCTATGTTCGCGAATCATATATTCGTTCTTTTTTTTTTCTATGCTAAAATTCTTATTGTAATTTGCATGCGCAAATATAATCTCACCTAAAAAAAAGGGAGAGATCAGTGTCCAGTCTGGAAGTGTCGCATAAAAATTTGTCTGAAAATTTGCCTGAAAATTGAAAAACGAATATCAGTCATTGCGAATATATATCACTATATCTGAAATATTCACAATAATCGCAAAGTGCCGACATTCGCAGTAAAAAATTGCATTTAGAATATTCGTGCTCAACACTAGTGTTGAGCGGCATAGGCCATATTCGAATTCGCGAATATATGGACGAATATTCGTCATATATTCGCGAATATTCGCATATTCGTAATATTCTCTTTTTATTTTCGCATATGCGAACATTCGTGTATGCGAAAATTAACATTTATAGAAATTCGCATATGCGCATTTTCGCATATGCGAAAATTCACACACCAGTCTCACACAGTAGTATTAGAGCCTTCTTTACACCACACAAGCTGGAAGCAGAGAGGGATGATCACTGTGATGTGCACTGTGAAAAAAAACCAAAAAAAAAAAAGAATATTCGTAATTACGAATATATAGCGCTATATTCGCGAATAAAATTCGCATTGCGAATATTCGCGAGCAACACTACTCAACACTAGTGATCATACATCTTATCCCCTGTTCTTTGGATAGGGGATAAGATGTATGAAGCTGAAATACCCCTTTGACTTCATTGTTAAAAAAAAAACACATGGAGAGAAGAACAACATAAACATTATAACAACATTATACTTTTTTGTATAATATTTTCCCCAGGATCCTATTTGTCCTGGTTGGTGGTGGTAGAGGTCTCCTTATTTCTTTTGAGCCCGGGGTTCCTGCGCCACCATAACTTGCTAATGAATTTTGGATAATACAAAGCATAACCCCTCGTTTCTATGTAATGTACGCCGGTATTGTTAACACTCCAGTCTTCGTCTTAGTGAGAACGCTGGTGGGGAGTCTGGCTAATTGATCTTGTTATGGAGTATTTAAAGCCGTTTATGTAATTGAGAGTATTCCGCCCTTTGATAGAGCTGTTTTATTTTTTATTTTTCATATGGTCTAAAAAACGTTAAGTAGTTATCTACAGGGGTTGGATTTCACTCCAGAAGCAATTAGACTCTAAAATTGGCAAAAATAATTTATACCTGCAAATTAGGAGGCAAAAGGTGATGTAGAACAATACAGTGCGCCGCATTAGTATCACAGAACAGACGATAAATATTAAATAGAGAATATAAACACTATAGCAAGGTTTAGGGGCAACTGGGGAGTAAATATTTATTTGTTTAAATAATACTGTCAGTGTTCATTTTAAGCACACTGCCCCTGCAGGAAGACTGAAGCATCACAGCACACCCATTGGAAGCAGCCAGTGCTTGTCTGAATTAAAGGGTTACTCCGCTACCCAGCGTCCGGAATATTGAGTTCCGAATGCTGTGTCCGGGCTTCGGTGTTCACGCCCGCCCCCTTGTGATGTCACGCCCCATCATGTGATGTCACGTCCTGCCCCCTCAATGCAAGTTTATGGGAGGGGGCGTGATGGCCATCGCGCCCCCTTCCCATAGACTTTCATTGAGGGGGCAGGCCGTGACGTCACGAGGGGGCGGGTGTGAACACGGAAGCACTCAATGTTCCGGACGCTGGGGAGCATAGTAACCCTTTAAATAATTGAATTGCGTCATTGAGAGTCTTGATTGGAGAACTGCTTTCCTTCAACAAAATGACTTTATGCCAGATAACCCCATTTAAATGGGCACTGACAGTAAAACAAATTTTTGCTATTGCACTCCTTATGGTAAATAAAAAATCTTTTTAATCTACTTTGATTAAAAAAATTTAGTTTTCCATGTTTTATTTGTGTTTATAAAAGCTGCCACTAGGTGTCTCCCTACTTGTCCAGAGCACATTTCCTCCCCATCTCTTGCACAGACTTTGGACTCCTGCTGGCCTGGCAGAAGTCCAAAATCAGGAAAGGCAGTGTGGAGTGTTGAGGGGTGTGTGTGCAGCCTTAGCCAATCATAGCTCATCTCACACTGAACTTCTCTGGTTTGTGATTAGCAGAGTGAGGGAGGAAGTTCTCCCCTGTATGGCTTCAGATGATGTCACGCCTGCTGGGGAATGCCCCTTCCCAGTCTGTGAATCTGACTGAGACTGAGCAGAAAATACAGAGCAATATCAAGGTAGAAAACTTAAAAATAATAAAAATAAAGGCAGGGGGTGGCTTATCATGATGGGGGCAGTGACCTGGGAGGGTTATAAAATTTAACAGGATCATAATCTACGGTCTATGGGCCATTTTGATCATTTAGTGATTTTTTGTGATAAAGTTTTTACAAAAATATCCATAGGTCAGTGAACTAATCAATCAGTTTGATCATCATGGTAGAATAATGGGCGCACTTGCTCATGGATAGAACCATAAACCAACGATGGACAATACACAGTAATATGGAAAGTACTTGGTTCAGTTGGGGATCACCGGTTGACCTTGAGCCAAAAGACTTTACTTTGATTATTGACCTGGGATTCGTTCATGTCCTTGTAGCCTGGTGAAGACTATTTGGAGTTTTATTTTACCTCTTGACCAAACACCTCCACACCTCAGGGCACGGTATCCGATACACCAATCAGGAATCCCACCAAAAGTAGGTGGTCTAGACCAACCCAATCGTGCACCACTAAATTCCAACTCTTCCTTTGAGCCTGATGCTACAGAGCAAATAATGGAAAGCTTCATCTTCTGTGCACAGGACAATCAAAACAGGGAACAGCTACAGAAAGCGGGGGCGTTCCAACGACCCCGCTTTCTGTAGCTGCTCCCTGCTTTGTTTGTCCTGTGCGCAGAAGATGAAGCTTAAAGGGGTACTCCGGTGAAAAACATCAACTGGTGCAAGAAAGTTAAACAGATCTGTAAATTACTTCTCTACAAAAATCTTAATCCTTCCAGTACTTATCAGCTGCTGTATGCTCCACAGGAAGTTGTGTAGTTCTTTCTAGTCTGAGCACAGTGCTCTCTGCTGACACCTCTGTCCGTGTCAGGAAGTGTCCAGAGCAGGAGAGGTTTGCTATGGGGATTTTCTCCTACTCTGGACAGTTCTTGGCTTGGACAGAGGTTTCAGCAGAGAGCACTGTGGTCAGACAGAAAAGAACAACTCAACTTCCGGTGGAGCATACAGCAGCTGATAAGTACTGGAAGGATCAAGATTTTTTTTAGAGAAGTAATTTACTAATTTGTTTAACTTTCTGGAACCAGTTAATTTGAAAAAATAAATAAAATGTTTTTCACCGGAGTACCCCTTTAAAGTCACGTAATTCTGCTACATGGTGAGTGCTGCCTCTTTTTTCTACTACCTACCTATCATATTTGGTGATAATGCCCTTTCAAGGAGTTCTGTGGTAAAAAATTACTTATCCCCTATCCAAAGGATTGGGGATAAGTTATAGATTGAGTGCTGGGGACCCCCTACGATCTCCTGAACGGGAGTGGGGCCTGCCGACCCCGGTATGGAGCACCGGCTGACACGCCCCCTCTATGTTTCCCATAGAGATACATGTAGGGGGTTTGTCGGCCTATGCTTCCTGCTGGGGTCAGAACGGCAGCTTTCGGCAGACTGCCAGGGCCCCGTTCAGGAGATCATGGGGGATCCAGCGCTCGGACCCCCCCCCCGCAATCTATAACTTATCCCCTATCCTTTGGATAAGGGATAAGTTATTTTTCTCTGCACTTCTCCTTCAAGTCTTTTTCTTAAACATTGCTTTTTTCGGTTCCCATAAATTTAGAGGGTCGTTGTCATTGTGTAACTGTTGCAATGACAACGTTCCTTTTTTTTTTTATGACATAAAATATCAGCCAGTCACAAAGTGACCCCTGTACCATGACTGCTGGGTGTGAATTTGCAGTCCGTCTTAATAATGATTTCTTTGTGGTTTTTACGGCACTGTCCTGTTCTCGGTGATGACTCTTGTGTTATTATTTGTTGATACACACATAGGTGGCAAGCGAAGCATTTTAATGATTGATGATGGTTTCACGGCTACTCAGGGAAACGCTTCATTAAACCACTGCACCAACTTTGGCATTTTATCTCAATTATGAGGAGTTTAGACCACTCAAGAATATTATTGGACCAATAAAAGAAACATAACACTCCACGAAAGTGCCATTTTAAAACAATTACTCTGTTGCTATGAAGATAGCCCCAGAAAACTCCTAAATGAAGCGTTTAAAGCCATTCGTCTTATCTTAAAACCCATTTTCTTCCCAATAAATAAAGCTACCTGGAAAATCAAGACCTTGAGTTGTCCTCTAGTGTGGAGGCTTTTAAAGGGGTATTCCTATCTTATGAAGTGATGGCATATAGCTAGTATATGCCTTCACTTTACGATCGGTGGGAGCCTGATTGACCCTGGTGCCCTTTGAATGCCCTTTAGTGCTGTGTCCTCTTTCCAGCACAGTGACGCCCCCATCTACTCAACTGTGCATCGTACTAGAGCCAGACCCATTCACTTGCATGGACCTTGGCTGCAGTTTCGGTACGGCCGGGGACTTAGGTGCAAAACCAGTGTGGAATCCTTTTCATTACTTGAAGGAAAAACTTTTTTAAAAAGATGGGAAAATGCCTTTAGAGTACGTATTACACTGCGGATCCGCCGCTGAAGGACCGCTGTATACTGCCTTTACAGGTGCCTGCTCTTAGCGGCAATACGCCGCTACAAGTAGACACACTGAAGCGATGTGTGAGTCGCTGCGCATGAGCGGTGTACTCGCACACATCGCTGCTGCTCCCCCTGCTCTATGAGCTAGACCGAGAGCTGCCATGTATTGCTGCTCCGATCAGGTACCTGTAAAGGCAGCATACAGCAGTCCTTCAGTAGAGGATCCGCAGCCTGATAGGCACTGCGGATCCGCTCGTATGAATGTACCCTTAAAGGGCTACTCCGTTGAAAAACATTTTTTTTAATCAACTGGTGCCCGAAAGTTAAACAGATTTGTAAATTGCTTCTATAAAAAAAAAAAAAAAATCTTAACCCTTCCAGTACTTATCAGCTGCTGTATGCTCCACCGGAAGTTCTTTTCTTTTTAAATTTCTTTTCTGTCAGACCACAGTACTCTCTGCTGCCACATCTGTCTGTCTTAGGAACTGTCAAGTGCAGGGGAAAATCCCCATAGCAAACCTCTCCTGCTCCGTACAGTTCCTGACATGATGACTGGCGATGCGCGGCAAAGGGTCGTGACGTCACGGCCACACCACGCTTGTGACGTCACGGCCACGCCCCCTCAATGCAAGTCTATGGGAGGGGGCGCGACGGCCGTCACGCTCCACCCATAGACTTACATTGAGGGGGCGTGGCCGTGAAATCACGAGCAGGGTGCCGCCGTGATGTCACGAGCCTCTGGCGCTGCATCTGATGCTCTAAATGAACACCGGATGCAACAGGGAGATCACGGGGGGTTTCCAGTGGCGGGACCCCCGCGATCAGACACCTTATCCCCTATCCTTTGGATAGAGGATAAGATGTCTAGGGGCAGAGTATCCCATTAAGCCTTGAGATCCTTGTCTGGTACTTGTGGTACTGCCTTGTTTGTTGACCTCAGCTGTGTTCCTGACTTTTGGGATCATGTGATCATTTACTCGTACTGACTAGTCTATGGTTTAATTTATGCTGCACTACTGGCACCAGTCCAAGACTACTTTGGGGACCACAACCTGGGGATTCCTTATGTATTTAGGTTAAAGGGTAAAAACAAGGGATTCCATTAGATTCCACACTCAAGTTTAGTCAGTGCAAATGGAATTGCAGCTTAGAGTCCACTTTATTCTGAGACTGGTGTTAGAAATCCCCCCCCCCCCCCCTTCCCTCCTCAAAGAAAAATAAGCAGGTCACATATGGCATGAGCTGAGACTTCTAGTAATTTGTTTAAATTTGGTCAAATGAGAGAAGTGACCACTGAAATCAGATGGGAGACGGAATTCTTTCCATTTTTTGACATCTGACTAGCAGAAGATGGATGGATCAACATAATGAATATGAGGTGAACTTTTTGGCCAGTATTCTTCATGTGAAGTCATTTGTGAAGAACACTGTGAAATGACTTCAATGGAGAACCCTCTGATATATTCTTTGGGTAAGCGGCCAACCATGACCTCCAATGTTTATAGTGAGTCCTAGATGTTTCCTCATGTGTGCGCTCGTGTAGCCTTATGCTAAGCCACCACCAAAATAGTTACTAAAATCTATTCACCCCCCTCAAAAACTATAAAAACATCTCCAATGATATATATGAATACATCTGCTCTAGATATATAGATGACGGCTTTCTGCAGAATGAAAATGCGTTCTGCTGCCGAGGCTTTCAGGGAGGCTGGGAGCCAAGGAAAAGTGGAGGCCACATTAGTCACTCTTTCTAGTTTAGTCAGCTTGGCACGTTGGGACTCTCTCGGCATTGTTTTCCAAATTTTACCCCCATCAGCTTGTACTGAAAATGGAAAAAAAAAAAATAATGATGACAGATTCAATTGTAATATTTCTAATACAGGTATAAAATTTGACGAAACGAGACAAAAATATAGATTAATAGTTGATGTCACGCTCATATTGTTTATTTTTGAGGCATGGTAATGTTGCGAGGGGTGAGGAGAGGCAATCCTCAGTGGGCTATAAGAGGCGAGTTAAATCGAGCAGCTATGAATTTACATTGGTAGGTTAGAAATGGTAATGATGAATGGTGTTTCGAGCGTGCTCTGACAGTGAAAAATGTGACAAAGATATTTAACAGGATGGAGCTGGGTCCCCGCTGAACCGCGGCTGATCACCTGACTGAAGAAAAGTCTCTAACAACTGAGTCATTGTCAGTTTTATTATACTTTTCACTGTGCTGCAAGCCTTAGTGGACAGATGTTCAGACTTTTCTGTGGGTATTAAACAAAGTCTCGTATTTAAACATTTAAAGCAGCCGTGAAGCATGAAAGAATCTGCTATCCCTCTTAATGATCATTTACTTCTTCTACCCGTGAAAAGATCTAAACATCTTAAAGGGAGGGGGTTGGGTGGGGCGTTGGCTCAGAGTTTCAGACAACCTAGAAGGCCTGTTATTAGAGGGTTAATCACCTCGATAAATAAGACAAAAAAAATGTCTCCCTCTGGAGGACCCGGCAGGTTCTTATACTATATAAACACCCTTTTCATTTCAGTGGAAATTGTGTAATGCCTAATTTGTCCTGTGGTGGCACTGTAGGAAAATCAAACACTTGCTGTCAGGTTTTCCCACAGATAAAGCTATATTCACTTCTGAACTGCATTGTTGGTATTCCTAAAGGGATGGGCCACCTTTCGTAACACATACTGTCCTTGCAATCTCCGATCCCAGCATTCAAAACAGATGGCTCCCCTGTCCATAAGATGGCCGACTATGGAGGAGCATCTGACAGACACGTCCCTCTGCCTAATCCATAGCAGAACAAGTAAGGAGTGCAGGCGCAGTGGAGGAGGATGAGTGACGTGTATCACATGTTTCTCCATAGTCGGCCATGTTATGTATGGAGGAGCCATCTGGACATATCACGTTGGTCTCCTGACTTCCTCCAGATGCCAGCTGTTGGGAGAGAGAAGGATCGGGCTTGTAGCATTTCAACTGCTGAATCCTTTTGTTCTCAGAATGATAACCTGGTGCCAAATTAAAATCACATATATGCTAAGCCAAGCTGAGTTTGCCTATGTATAAGGGGGTTGGGAGAGATGACTTTCGGCTGATGAAGCTTTTGGTTGATCTATCCTATGTGTATGGCCAGCGTATGTGCCTTTTAAACCTGCTAAGGTAGTAACTTCCACTAGTGATGAGCGGCAGGGGCCATTTTCAAATTTGCGATATTTCACGAATATGTGGACGAATATTCGTTCTATGTTTGTGAAATTTGCATATTTGCTATGTTCGTTCACTTTTTTCCATGCGAAAATCGCAATGAAATTCGCATAGTGCGCATGCGCGATTATATCTTTCAACTAACTAACACTAGAACCTATCTGCTAAACTAACCTACCCTATCTAAAGCTAAAAGAAGGAAGGGATCAGTGTCCTCTGGAAGTGCCGATATCCGATATTATTTGGATATTCGCATATACTAAATATTCGCGCTCCACACCGACTCACACAGTAAATAACATTGGAGCCTTCTTTAGACCACAAGCTGGAAGCAGGGAGGGATGATAATTTTTTTTTTTTTTTACACAGTACACATCATTGTTGTGATGTGTACTGTGAAGAAAAAAACAAGAAATATTCGTCATTATGAACATATAGCGCTATCATCTAAATATTCATGAAATCGCAAAGTGCCGATATTCACGGTAAAAATTCGCATTTCGAATATTCGAGCTCAACACTAACTTCCACATGACAGTCCCTATGCATGATAGTTAACAAAGCAAACTTCTCATGTTAAAGGGGTTACCCAGTGTTTTCCAAAAAGTAATATGGTGCTGAAGTGTGGTAAAATAGAAAAAAAGGGCTATACTTACCTAGCCCCAGTCCCCTGCAGCACCGGTTCAGCTCCTACTGGTCTCCAGATCTTCTGTCTTCTTCCTGTTTCTAAGTAGAGTGCTCGTTAGAGGACCTGCAGACTTGTCCAATCCTTAGCCCCAATGGTGTCCTGTCTCATCCAGTGATTGGCTGAGTGGGCAGGTCCTGAACTAAGCACTAGGCTCAGAAACAGAAAGAAGTCGGAAGATCAGGGAAATGAAGCCAAACGGGGGCTGCAAGGAAAAACCCTCCAAGTACCATATTATTACCATAGGAATTATTTTGCTCTGTATCATTTCCCCTAAGAAACATCTCTATACTGATATTTGGACAAACCGTTCCAAATAAAAAATAAAATAAAAAAAATACTTACATAGTCCGGTCCACTTCATATCTACTCATTGCTTGTACAGTTACTTTGTTGTTGTTGAGTTGTCTTCTTACGTCTCTTGTGAAGAAGCCGTACTTTCTTATATGAAGACAAAGTCTTCCTTCCCTGTCGCCTCTAGACTTTAGTGCTGTTGCCAGACTCCATATTTTGGCTTTTTTTGAGGATATTTCATGCTTATTTGACATAATTTGTTTCATAGAATTTCATTTCTATTGCATGCATCTTCTCAAACTGTAGAAAATGTCCACATTTCTTTGCTGGTTTTCTGGTACGACACTGCTATGAGACACGGATAAGTGGCATACCGTGTCATGGCTTAAGGGAGAATGTTTAAGAATTTCAAGTATTTTACGAACAGCTCAGTGAGTTAGATTTCCAGGAGCCCGGTCACAGAGATTTAGGAATTTGGGAAATTCACATTTATATGACAATTATGTATTTTGCTAAGAAGAGCTGGATAACTAGATTTCCATGAGTGTTTAAAGGGCAATAAGCCCAAAAATAAAAATTTCCAAATCATTCTACTTCTTATAGGAGGACTATAACAATATCACCACTAGGGGCACTGTTTTTCATTTTGACGATGTTTTAGACAAATCCATTCATTTGAAGTTGATGCGTTTCATAACGGTCTGAGATGTGGCTGAATGTCACAATGTAGTTTGTGTAAAAACAAAACAATAAGTAGAACTTGTAACTTTTTGATTGAAATGATAGCTCATTCTGGGCTTAAGAGTCCAGTAGGCGGTCCTGTATAAGCATGCATAGACAGATGGCTAGTCACCTAGTAAGACCGACCCACTGAGCTCCTAAAAATAGAAAGAACATGGATTTAAATAAATAAATGTTATAGTAAATAACAAGACTATATTTATAAATCGTCTCAGCCCCTCCTGCTCTATAAATCAGACATCATGTTCGATGTGAAAAATTCACTTAAACTCCAATGGGTCAACTAATTTCACCTTTATTTGCTAATGAAATTCCTCAGGGGAGGGGCTTCCTGTCCAGTATCTCCTCATCTAATAGCAAAAAGAACAGGACCAACCAGGGATTGGCCTACTTATATACCAGCTTCTATAATCACTGGCCACAGTGCTGTCCCACCTTTATCGTTGATTGGCTGAGCGGACCATCACTGCCGAGATCGTTTGTTTCGAAAGGTGGAGGCCAGAGCACTCAGTGAGAAGAGTTGGGTTCTAGAAATCGGCTTATCCACACCCCTTTAAAGTATCTCCTGCCTGGCTTCCCGATGTTCTGAAGATCTTCATTCAGAACACCAGTTCTCTTTGTGCACGGAGCGGTGGTGTCGACACGGCCCCTCCATGCACTGTCTAAGGGAGAGCCAGAGATACAAGAATCCTGTACTCGTGTATTTCTGGCTCCACCATAGAGATGCATGGAGAGGGCATGTGGACCACTGGTGGTCGTTCCATGCATGAGGAGAGTAAGGACACCAGGCAGGAGATAGCGGGGGTCCCGGCGAATCCTGTGGATAGGGGATATAAAGTTAAGTACCGGAGTTCCCCTTTAACCTTTTAAGGATAGGGGATACATTTCTTAAAGCTGGATAACCCTTTAACCTTTTCTGTGCATTCCTCGATAAGTAGTTCCCCCACCACTGGTAGAAGACTATAGAAGCTACTGACTTACGGAATCAAATTGCTATGCGAAGTTCGGTATCTGCCTACGACTGGTGCTAGAGGGTGAATGTGTTCGCGGCAAGGTCCTGCTTCAGCAGTATTTAACCGTATTGACAGCTCTTATGTAGCCGACAGATTTTAACAGCTCTCTCATGAATTTGATTGTATCACTAAAAAATGTTAACGCATCAAGTTCTTTCTTTCACAATTAAGAGTAATGGGCCACGCTGACCTTACTGATGCTTTTCGGCAGCAAAAGATAAATTATTAAACGTATGGGGACACTGAGCTCTTATAAATAATTTCTGCATATTTATATATATATTTTTATTCCAGATAAGAGATACATCACTAGGAGCACAATGGTTTAGTGGGGGGGAGGGCTGAATGAGTATCAATAGAAATTCTAGTTATTGTGGATATTGAGTTACAGGAGTGAAATGCTTTAAAAATAGATTTTTGTTGAATACAGTGACTGCTATATGTGTTACTCTTATTGTGCTCTAGACTTTATATTCTCTTTAAAGGGAATCCATTGTATGTTTGTAGCAATTACACGTGCATGTGTGTCCGTGCATCAGTGTGTGTACTTTATTGCAGCTGCAATGCATTGGAGTTAAAGAGGTACTCCACCCCTATCTCAGCTGCAGCACCCCAGACATCTGGTGCACGGAGCGAACCTCGCTCCATGCCGGATGACTGACAATGCGGGGAGGAGGCTTGTGATGTCACGGCCATGCCAACTCAATGCAAGTCTATGGGAGAGGGGGTGACGACCATGACGCTCCCTCCCATAGACTTGTATTGAGGGGCTTGAGCCTCTGACGCTGCACCCTACGCTCTAAACTAATGCCCTGTGCAGCAGGGAGATCGCGGGGGTGCCCAGCGGTGGGAAACCCGCGACCAGGCATCTTATCCCATATTCTTTGGATAGGGGATAAGATGTCTAGGGCGGAGTACCCCTTTAACAGTCAAAAAAATGATGCAAAGACTAAGACACCTTGGAAATGAAAGAGCGGCTATGGGGCTGCATACTGGATCTAATCTATGTGTATAATGTTGATATCTTTCTGTATGTAGCCCCCAAGTGATAGAACAGAGATGCCTATTTAATGATAATGAAATGACTATCCTGGCTGTACCCAAGTCTACACAGCAAAGCTCATAAGTGAGCTGCAGAAAAAAAAAATTCAATGTTCGGTATTACATGTGCTATAGGGTCTAAACTGGATGGTCTACAACAAACTCCAGGAAGAAGTGAAGCACAGCCCAGAGAGTGATAGAAGGCTGCATACTAAATCTTAACCATAGGTACAGTGTTGTTTTCTAAGCCTCAACTTCTCAAAACACCTATTATGAAATGACTCTTTGGACCTAGTCTGAGTCTACACAGGAAAGCTCAAAAGTGAACTGCAGGAAGGGGTGTGATGGCCGTCACCCCCCCCCCCCCATAGCCTTGCATTGAGGGCGTGGGGCCTGACATCACGAGGCGACGTGGCGACCCCCGAAGCCCTCACCCAGCGTCCGGAACTAAATGTTCGGAATGCTGGGGAGTGGAGTACCCCCTTATTGTGTATGTTCCAGTGTAAGCTCAGAGTATGTGCTCCAGCCTAAAAATGTATGTGCTTAAGCCTAAAAGTGATAAAAAGGAAAAGTTAATCTATTGTGTATAAGCCAGTATGAACTTTGTACACTGCACAATCCGATACAGTTTCCAAAAAGAGACAGAATACACCCCAAAGTTTAGAAAGTGGTAGGTGTGCTGCGACTTTTCTGCCCCCCAGCAGTATAAAACAGCTGTAACAACTTTAATGATAATGAAATTACTCTTCTGACCTTGTCTGTGTCTACACAGCAAAGCAAAACTTAAAAATAGGCTGAAGAAAAAAAGGAAGTTTCAGCTTAGTGTCTGTTCTCCAATGTCTAGATACACTCTCTTTATTAGTAGATTTTTTCCAGTGCATTGCACATGGATTGGGGAGGGGTCAACTGCCCTGACCCTAGATCTTAGGTTTAGCTCAGGAGGATTTGCCGTTTAAGCAATATACTGTACACGGGCATTTTTTTTCCCTTTTAATTTGAAGGAATCTCCAAATGTAGTGCAAACAGAAGGGGATATTGCCTCCTGGGGTAGGGTCACTCGTAGGAGATCTCACCCTACCCCAGGGGACAATCGGAATTCCTATAGTGAAAAATCCCCAAGGGGAATATGTTGTTACCCATTGAAGTCAATGACATTCGCTTGCTGACTTTCCTCTGTGAATGCTCTACGTGTGACCCTATCCTTAAAGGGGTACTCCGCCCCTAGACATCTTATCCTCAATCTAGAGAATGCGGGATAAGATATCTGATTGCGGGGGACCCCCACAATCTCGACTGCTGCACCTGGCATTCGTTTAGAGCGTCGGTGCAGAGCCGGAGGCTCCTGATGTCAGGGTCACGCCCACTCGTGACATCACGGCCACACACTTTCAATGCAAGTCTATGGGAGGGGGCTTGACGGCCGTCATTTCCTCTCCCATAGACTTGCATTAAGGGGGCATGGCTGTGACGTCCCGAGAGGGGCATGACCACAATGTCACGAGCCTCCGGCCCGCATCGTCAGTCATCGGAGCAAAGTTTGTTCGATGCATCGGATGTCTGGGCGGTGGGATGGGGAAGAAGATGTCTAGGAGCAGAGTATCCCTTTAAGGGGAACTAGAGGGATATTTGCACAGTTTGGGGGTAAACCTTTATGTCTACGCACAATTATGTCTACCCATTATTACAAAATAAAGTTTATCATTCTGGCCAATGCTCCCAGATATCAGTCCGACCTGGATCACATAGGGCATTTTGGATGATTGTCCGGACTGCAGAGCACTGACTCTTGGCCTCTTCATCCACAAATCCTTGTCCTATTTTTTTTTTTAAATACTTTTCTCTGAAAACCCCTGTGGATTCAGCCTGTGATACGGCGAGGCACACATGATGAAGTTCAATTGCAGGTTCTGTGATCAGCTTGCCATCTTGACACGGAGCGTGTTCCTCGCATCACTACACGCCGGAGAGTGACAGCTGATTGCTCCAAACATCAAGTGCGTTTCACAAACAATCAGCCTTAGAGTCACTGTCTCATCCCATCGCCATATCACTCTTCAGCCGGGGAGCGCCACGGGCCATCTCAAGTTAATTATCATTATTTATTTATTAATTCGCCATCTGACAGCCGGACACCTTTTTTCTAGCAAATAGTAGATAATTGGAACTAACGGATGTGTTACGAGAAAGTCATCATTTTCATAATAGTTTTATATACTGAGTAATGAACACCAAATGGAGAGGCCTATACGGTATCTAGATGAAGTCTATCTAGAAAGGCAATACCTTAAAGGGGTACTCCACTGCCCTAGCCATCACATAGCCATAGACTTACATTGAAGGGGCAGGGTGACCTCCGAAGCCTGCACCCAGCGTTCAGAACTTAATGTTCTGAATGGTGGAGCACCCCTTTAAAAGGAATTTCAAATTAACTTAAAAATACTTCACTGGATATGAATTTAAAGGGGACTGTCGGCCACTACAAAACGCTGTGGTCAACACGCCCCCTCTCCATGTATCTCTATGGGAGAGACAGAGACACACGAGCTCTGTATCTCCAGCTCTCCCATGGAAATTCATGGAGGGGGTGTAACGACTATGGCCGGAGTGCCAGGCAGGAAATTGTGGGGGTCCAAGGGATTTGACCCCCCCTCCCCCCAGGATTAGACACTTATTCCCTATCCTGTGGAGTACCAGAGCTCCCCTTTAAAGGGCCTGTCCTGTTTCTAAATAAAATTAAAAAAAAAATCAGTTAAAGGGGGTCTCCACTTGGATAATTCACTTACTAGATGGATAGCTTGACAATACGCTGATCACAAAGTGTCTCCCTAGTGGGACCCCCCCCCCCCCATAATAAACTCTATTATTTGTGGAAACCTGGGACTAAGTGTTCAGTTTCCCTTCAGCCCCCCTACAGGGGAAAAAAAGCATTACACAGTGTCCATTCATATCAATGGGTTGTCTAACTAAATGCAGGACAGAATGGGTCCTCCAGGGCAAGAGGCTGTTTTTGTATCCCCCGTTTACTCTGAAGATGAGGATCCTGAACAGAGCCCCCCCCCCTCCTTATTAAGTTAGAATTTCTTATAAGAAAATAGGTTTTCTAAGCTAGAACATACATTTAAAGCGGTAGTACCGTGCCCAAGTGTTCTGAACAATTTGTACAGAATGCTTGGAGCAAGTGGCCGTGATCGTGACATCACGGCCACGCCCCTGTGATGTCACGGCCACGCCCCCTCCACTTATGTCTAAGATGTCTAGCAGCAGAGTACCCCTTTAATAAAAAGGAGGCATCTGCAAAAGATCCTAATCTCTTGAACAGAGTCTTGTAGCAGTAACACGGAGAAGCTCTTGCTCTGGAGGAATTGTCCTGCATCTAATTCAAGTGGACACAGTGTAATGTCTAATTTTCCCTGTGGTGGCGCTGCAGGAAAATTGAGCACATACTTCCAGGTTTTTCAACAGATCCCTGCTGATGGCTGGGCTTTCCAGCAGGGGAACCAATAGTGATCAGCTTATTGACAAGGGCCCTTTGAACATGTAGGGATTGTCCAAAGTGGAGGCCCCCTTTATGTTGACTGATCAGTATAAGTGTGTGCATTGAGCACCTACTTGTGGCAACTGCAGGAAAGGAGATTTTTCATTTTATTTTATTGCTGTAAAGGTCCCATTGGTGCTGTTTACTATTCTGCTATTAGAGTGTTTGGGGAGGAAATGTTTTGGGGGCCTCTGCCTGTATTATTTATGGAAGGCCATTCTGCAGGCTCGGTGTATGAGGATCACTTTGATGGCATTGTTAATGGGGTCATTCTAATGCTACTGTTGACTGTACCTAATTGAAGTTATTTGGCTGTCGTGGAGGAACATCAGCAGATATATATATATATATATATATATATATATATGTATATAGAAAAAATCTATCGATATTCTCACATCTTCCAAAAAGAGACAATGAATGTGTATGTACATGACATATTATGTGTGGTGCACAAGGGGCCCGGGAGGTACGGAATAAATCTTATAATTTCAAGGCTTCCAATCACTGGAGACAAGGAGGTGCTTTATGATGACCCGATGGAGCACAAGGGGCCCATTTACTGTACTGTACACTGAATCCCTCTGTTTGTGTCTGCCCCTTGTTCATTATACATGTTTTTACTGACTTTACTGACAATTAACATGGCTGCCATTACATAGATCAGTTAAAGGTATTATCCAGTGTTTATGTGTTTTCTAAAAAAAAAAAAATAACATGATGCTTGGGAGGAGGATAATAGATAAAAAATCTAAAAAAAATCTCCCGCTGGTCCCCTGCAGCTCCCATTCATCTTCATCCAGTCTGCCCAATCTTCTCTCTTCTTCCTGCTTCCAAGACGACAGGAGACCTGCCTGCTCAGCCAATCACTTTGGATGAACCTGCAGGTCCTGCAACACTGCGCTTGTCTTGGAAGCAGGAAGAAGAGAGAAGATCTAGGGACTGAATGAAGTGGAAAAGGAGCTGCAGGACAGAAGAAAGGGCCTGGGATAGGTAAGTTTATGTTTATGTTCCTTTAAAGCAAATCTTACCCCAGCACCCCCTTAAAGGGGTACTCCGCCCCTAGACATGTTATCACCTCGTGATCTCCAGACTGGCGCTGCGGCTCCATTCATGCCTATGGGATGCAGTGTGATGCCTCCTCCCATATACATGACTGGAGGGGTCTTGGCGGCTGTGTTCACCAGTCATCCAGCATGGAGAAGAGTTGGCTCTGTGCATCGGATGACTAGGGTGCTGCTGTAGAGAACACGGGGGTCCCCAGCGTTCAGACCCCCCCCACAATAAGACATGTTATTACATATCCTTTGCATAGGGGATAACATGTCTAGCAGCGTAGTACCCCTTTAAAATTCTGGCATGCACCGCTGTGTCAGAGAGAGAGTGAGCAGGGAGCGGAGAATATGAATACTGATGAGCCGGGCAGAGCGATGAACCAGCAGTGATGACGCCACCGTGGCTGGGGAAGCGACCCAGAGCGCCACCCATGCCCCAAACAGCTAATCAGCATACCGCAAAAAAGGTGTATAATTTCGGTACGCAGTGACAGATTGGGTGGGGGGGGGGGGGGGTAAGTATCATTTTAATCAGTTTTTCTGGCATTACAAGCCTGTGTAAGAGGTTAGTGCGGCTGATACTGATGACAGATCTCCTTTAACTAAGAATCATAAATGCAACATCTTCCATGCATTCACGGTTTATCTAGATACCTTTGCTGTTCAGGTGCGGGAAAAAGCTGGGTGGCCACATCCTCTTAGAACTGTACCAGCAGCCTTACTCTTCTAGTTTTTACAGGAACAAACATATAGTTAAGGGATTGTAACAACCACAATAGGAGACAACAACTCAAGGGTTGTATTTTCTGGTATTTTTTTATTTTCATAGGGAGAAGTGTTCCTTAAAGGAGTTTTGCAATCAGAGAAGCCATTGACATTACATTCAGTGAGCTATTTGCTTTTTGTAGTGTTTGTGAGCTTCTCGTGTCACAGACCAAGCAAATACAGCGAAATCAATGGCGTCTTCTTCTCTCCTGACTTGACTTCTTCAATGGTTACTTTGAGGTTTAGCTAATGAAAAATAAGTAACCCCCATTGACCAGCTCCAGAACTTTTCTTCATTAGTTTTGGTAAATACTTTATGCTAAAACATTATGGACGCTCTTATGGCCGTCTATTTATGCTGCGTCAACACTTGGCTTTAAGACAGTGATACTCCGAGTCATTTCTCAGTAACCAGACAAGCGTGCAGATGTCTGGCAATGACCTAGCCGTATTATCATCGTAACACATCCCCGTACCATAAACACTGCTCGACTCCTTATGACTTACTTCAAGCCCTGTTGGCTGCAAAGTTTCTCGGAAAAGTTTTACTTGTGCCCTTAGCTGCAAACCATTGACTTACAGTAATGAATAGGAGGAAAATGCCGATTCAGCGTGTCTTATTCGAGGTCTGGAGCAAGCCTCGATAATGTAAACCTAAAGATGTTTTAAACAATCCCTATCCATGTGTCCTATTAAAGTATATAGAGGGCGCCTTACAGAGCAGAGGGGTACTAACAAAGAGTAGGCCATGGACTACTTGAATTACTTAGTCACCGTTCGAGTTCACAGTTTGGAGAAATATTTTAAATACTTAGTAAAGATTAGAAATCAGCAAATTTTGTGATTTCTTCTTTGTTTTCAGTTTTTTTTTTTTTTTTTTTGTCCTTGCTCCTCTACCCTGAGTGGCCTGGGGGTAGTTGGTGATGTGTAAGCATCACAGCTTCAGCTTAGCGCATCGGTTGAGACAGGTGCTCTGCACCCAACCCAGCCACTCAGCTTACTCTACAGGTGCAGGGACACTTGCCACTGACAGGAATCCCTGCTACTGCATACTTAGTAGTCCAGGGATGAGTGGGGAGGCTGTAACATCACAGCTTACACCAGGCCCAACCACTTAGCTTACTTTACAGTTGCAGGGACTCTTGTCTTTGACAGGAGTCCCTGCTCCTGCACATACTTTGCATAGACAATGAAATAGCAGCACCTTCAGATCCAAATCAGGATCAATCTGAATTAAAAATAAATTGGACAATCATTTTTGCCAACTTGGATCAGAAATGAAATTCAGAAAATGTCCTCTTTTCCAGTAAAGATTATTGAAATCTATTCAGCATACGTTCCATAGTGATAGACCATTCAGCTGTTATGGGGCCCTTGATGAGCAGGAGGGCCCCTTCTAGTTTGTTCAATTCCGTTTTTATTGGGGGGAAAAAACTGTTTCAGTAAATTAGCGAAAGGGCGGTTATTGGTCAATGGTCATGGAAAGCAAAGGGGAAATATACACCAGAACTTTGTGTACTAGGGCAAAATCATATAGGCTCATAGTGATATTGGCTATAGGGCCCCCTATCTTCTATATATGTTATTGGTTTGGTAGTAATTACTTGGTTCAAAAATCCATATTAAGGATAGGGTCACACAGAAAGCATTTTTCAGCTTATTTCAAGGCAGCCAGAAGAGCGAGCTCCCTGCTTTGGCTGGACACACAGAGCTACCCATCCACAGCAGGGAGCGCACTCTTGTGAGTTCCATTGGCGCAACCACAGTGCACTGTGTGTGACCCTACCCTTACATTACAATCAATGATGAAGGCACCAATGGAGGAAGCCCCAGTGGCTCTTAGGGCATCTGCAATGATGTGGGGTAAATTAGCAGACACACAGAACTACCCATCCACAGCCGGGAGCTCACTCTTGTGAGTGCCATTGGCGCAAGAACAGTGCACTATGTTTTACCCTACCCTTACAGTACAACCAATGATGAAAGCACCAATGGAGGAAGCCCCAGTGGTTTTTAGGGCATCTGCAATGAAGTGGGGGTAAATTAGGGGGACACAGAGCTACCCAGCCACAGCAGGGAGCTCGCTCTTGAGAGTGCCGTTGGCGCAACCGCAGTGCACTGTGTGTGACCCTACCCTTACAGTACAATCAATGACGAAGGCACCAATTGAGTAAGCCACAGTGGCTCTTAGGGCATCTGCAATGATGTGGGGCAAGTTAGAAGAGAGGGAGGAAGAGAGCGAAAGAGAGAAAGAGAGAAAGTATTCAGCCCCCCTAGAACCTTGATGACCTTATGGGAAACAGACAAGTCAAGAACATAAATCCACCATATTAGAAACCAGACTTATTTACCGGTATATCCCGATTTTCCCCCCGGTATCTTGTTGGGATCGGCAATCCCAAAATGTAATCAGCTGCCCGCTTATTTTTCCGTACAGTAAATGATCCCCAGTAGGTTCTTCATGTCGGATTGTGCAGCTTTAGTCCCAATGGAGTCATTACAAGTTCCTTTGTTCAAAGTATTTTATAAATTACCTTTTCTCAAGAATCAAAAAGAAGAAATAAGAAGAAGGAGAAGGGGAAAAAAAGCTAAAAAGCCCTCGGCTTTAGGTAATTCCAAAACGAACTTTCCTGATGAGGCAAATAATTGTCAACGTCGCCTGAACACATAGCAAAATCTTGTCTTATATTGTAAACAAAATAACTTAAAGGCAGCAAAAGCAAAGTTTGCCCGGGCCAGTGAAATATAAATCTGTTTCCTCAGCTCTCCAAATAACTTTCTAAGGATTTATAGGTCTCTTAAGTTCTTTTGGCTCCATATTGTTTACTTTCCTCACTAAAAATGAAATCATTCAGGCAGTGAGTGAAATTTCTGCTCAAGCTGGCTGGCAGTCTAATTTTCAATGGGAAAGACTAAATGGTATAGAAATAGCGATAGTTTATGTGGGCGCAAAACCAAGTAATAACAGTGCAGTCCGGCATCTGTCTCCTTAATGGCTCTAATAATATTTTCCTATTATTTGCTTGTTTATTGGATTTTTTTTAAGAATCATATTTTTTTACTCAAAGTTTCATTACTTGTAAACTTGTATCATTATTATTATTGCTGTTGTTAATTGATATAATTGTTTGAAATTCTTCTAATAAAGAAAAATTTTCAATTTCAAATTTTTAAATACTTTTGAACATCTCATTAAAAGATAAAAATAATAATAACAATAATAATTATTATTAATGCTATTGTCATTATTAGTAGTAGTAGTATTGTTATTATTATGATATTAATTATTATAAATATAACAATATTATTATTATTTTAAACTCTGATATAATAAAGTGGTTACATTATATCTTTATGGTTACAGATTTAAGAGACATAATAAATATCTTAATTGTTTTAAAATAATTAATTAGTTTAATCATAATTAAATAAAAGCTAACATATTATTTGCTTTATGAAGTAGAACATTTCTCCTTATACAACTGCCAAAGAACAAAGTATGAAATGATAACATAATAATAATAATAATAATAACAATAACAATAACAATAAAAATAATAATTTTACAATGCACCTTATGTATATATACATGAAAATGATGTATAGTAGCAAACTACTTATTTTTTTTATTAATTTAACTACTGAAGTATGCAAATACGGTAAATAAAAATGTATTAAAGTTTCTAAAAATTTAAAAAGTTTACTTAATAAGGTGAACGTTAATAACTTTTAACTTAAAGTTAAACGGATTTGTAAATTACTTCTATAAAAAAATCAGCTGCTGAAGTTGAGTTGTTCTTTTCTGTCTGGCAACAGTGCTCTCTGCTGACATCTCTGCTTGTCTCGGGAACTGCACAGAATAGAAGAGATTTGCTATGGGGATTTGCTTTTACTCTGGAAAGTTCCCAAGACACGTGTCATCAAAGAACAAACTCAACTTCAGCAGCTCAAAAGTACTTAAAGGATTAAGATTTTTTAATAGAAGTAATTTACAAATCTGTTTAACTTTCTGGAGCCAGTTGATATATAAAACATAATTTTTTTTCCTGGATAACCCCTTTAATGGGATTTTGCTGTCCCATTCAGACAGTGGAATTTCCATGGCAGATTTTTCACCACAGAAATTCTGTATTCCGCTAAAATTGAAGTCCAGTTGTACAATTTTGCAGAATTACGGGCAGAATCCCATCTAAACTACACAGGGCTTAAAGAACACAGGCTTTTATAGGGCTTTTTATATATATATATATATATATATATTTTTTTTTTCCTGGATAACCCCTTTAATAATATTAACTTACTATATATACATATATATATATATATATATATATATATATATATATATATATTTATATTTATTTATTTTTTTATTTTGTTATTTTTTTTCTTTCCCAACTATTAGGTATTGTTAATAATTAAAGAAATATATATCAGGTTTATATCTCCAGTGTATTGATTGTTGCCATAGTAACACTAACCCCCCTGTGTGTTCACTCTACATTGGAGCAATAATAGTAGGTGCGAAACAATGACGTAGGGAAGGAAACCTAACAGTATTATGGTATTTAAATATAAAAAAATAATAATAATATTAGGGATAAAAAACAGAAATGTAATAAAATTTAAATAAAATGTTTGTTCAACTAGGAATTCTCTTACTTAATTTGTGTAATTCTATTCCATTGCCGGATACTTGGTAGGGAAATGTATGCGTTGCCGTCTGTTGCTGAAGACCGTCCTGAACTAGTCGGCCCATTCAGTGTGTAGAGTCAGCACCAGGGAAAGGCATTCTCAGGGTCAATATCTATAAAGGACATAGGAAGTCCTCTCAGAATGGCGTGCATTAATTATGACTTTAAGCCGCAAACTATTCTAAAAGCTATTGTCTTTGTTTTTTTGACTTTAAAGCAGATTATAAAAACCCTTCAGAAATGAGTAACCCCGGCATAAAACCCACTAATGGGATCACGCCATTCTTTAACTGCTGAGACTCCTGATTAAAGGCTGAATATGAGCATCAAGGAGATTGCTTCGCAGATCACTTTTAATAAGCCGGCAACATTAAATGTTTTGTTTAATCATCTTAACAACAGGAAAACAAACATCGCCCGGGCGGCCTGGGGTCTAAAAAATCACATTTCACCCAGTTTTGATTTTACCATTGACCTTTAATCAACGGGCACCGGGGTGGATTTTTAATTCCTATTTTATGCATTTGTAATTTAGCCCCCTGCTTGTGATTCTATTACTTTTTATTAGTCTATTTCTTCAATTATTATTCGGTATTTTTAGAATGGAATACACCGCGAGCGATGACATTTTAAGTCATATATGTGTATGACCCCATCTATCCCATACAAGCCACTTAAAAGGGTTATTCAGGAATAGAAAGACAGAGCTAATTTCTTTCAAAAACCGCTCCCTGTCTGTCTCCAGTTTGGGTGTGGTTCTGCAGCGCTGTTCTATTGAAGTGAATGGAGCCAAGTTGTAATACCACACACTACCTGGGGACAGACTTGGAGCTGTTTTTGAAAGGAATTAGTCCTTTTCTTTCTATTCCTGGATAACCCCTTTAAAAATGTGCCATGACGACCAATGTAAAAGGCCAATTTTGTGTATAACTTGACAAAACAGAAATACTCTGAGTCGTGTTGGAAAGACTGCTCCGCAGTCTTTCCAACACGACTCAGAGTATTTCTGTTTTGTCAAGTTATACGCAACAATGGCCTTTTACCTTGGGCTTTACGGCACATTTTTAAGTGGCTTGTATGGGATAGATGGGGTTATATACTTATATTGCATTGTTTGCTATTGATTTTGTAGAATTATCTTTGTATCCTGGGACCACATCTTGAATATGCATTGATTGGGGAACATGAGGTTTATGTCATTGTGAGGAGCACACGGCCATTTATAAGATCTAGCGGTGTCTGCGCCACAATAAAGGTCATCGCTGTATCTGAGACAGCTACTAAAATCTGCACATGGACAGGAAATATGGAACAAATAACACAATTTCTATATGCGGAAAATTCCTAATCAAGAACTATTAGATTATCCTCTTTTTTCTAGTTATATGAGATGAAGTGTAATGTAATTGGAGAAATCTATCTCATATCTATCTATCTATCTAATATCTATCTCACATCTGTCATCTACCTATCTATGTATCTATCTATCTTTCTGTCTATTTCATATCTATCTGTCTGTCATGAACGGGGGCAGGGAGAAGTGAGCCCCAAGCTGTCCATAAGACATAAGCCTACTTGCCTAGACACCCTAGCAGTGAATGACAACTTGGAGCCGGTCCCTTGCTAGCACTAAAGTGCATTGGCATAGAAGTCAACAAAACAAACTGAACTGTACATAGTCGGGGAACAAGTCAGGAACAACAAGAATACAATAACTAGTGTCACGATGCCGGCTGGCAGGTAGTGGACCCTCTGTGCCAGAGAGGGATTGGCGTGGACCGTGCTAGTGGACCGGTTCTAAGCCACTACTGGTTTTCACCAGAGCCCGCCGCAAAGCGGGATGGTCTTGCTGCGGCGGTAGTGACCAGGTCGTATCCACTAGCAACGGCTCACCTCTCTGGCTGCTGAAGATAGGCGCGGTACAAGGGAGTAGGCAGAAGCAAGGTCGGACGTAGCAGAAGGTCGGGGCAGGCAGCAAGGATCGTAGTCAGGGGCAACGGCAGAAGGTCTGGAAACACAGGCAAGGAACACACAAGGAACGCTTTCACTGGCACTAAGGCAACAAGATCCGGCAAGGGAGTGCAAGGGAAGTGAGGTAATATAGGGAAGTGCACAGGTGATTACCCTAATTGGAACCACTGCGCCAATCAGCGGCGCAGTGGCCCTTTAAATCGCAGAGACCCGGCGCGCGCGCGCCCTAGGGAGCGGGGCCGCGCGCGCCGGGACAGAACAGACGGGGAGCGAGTCAGGTAGGGGAGCCGGGGTGCGCATCGCGAGCGGGCGCTACCCGCATCGCGAATCGCATCCCGGCTGGCAGCGGGATCGCAGCGCCCCGGGTCAGAGGACGTGACCGGAGCGCTGCAGCGGAGGGAGTGAAGCGAGCGCTCCGGGGAGGAGCGGGGACCCGGAGCGCTCGGCGTAACAGTACCCCCCCCCTTGGGTCTCCCCCTCTTCTTGGAGCCTGAGAACCTGAGGAGCAGACTTTTGTCAAGGATGTTGTCCTCAGGTTCCCAGGATCTCTCTTCAGGACCACAACCCTCCCAGTCTACTAAAAAAAAATTTTTCCCTCTGACCTTTTTGGCAGCCAAAATTTCCTTGACCGAGAAGACGTCCGAGGAGCCGGAAACAGGAGTGGGAGGAACAGATTTGGGAGAAAAACGGTTGAGGATGAGTGGTTTGAGAAGAGAGACGTGAAAGGCATTAGGGATACGAAGAGAAGGAGGAAGAAGAAGTTTATAAGAGACAGGATTAATTTGACACAAAATTTTGAAAGGACCAAGATAGCGTGGTCCCAACTTGTAGCTAGGGACACGGAAGCGGACATATTTAGCGGAGAGCCATACCTTGTCTCCAGGGGAAAAAACGGGGGGAGCTCTTCTTTTCTTATCCGCGAACCTCTTCATGCGTGAAGAAGCCTGTAAGAGAGAATTTTGGGTCTCTCTCCATATAATGGAAAGGTCACGAGAAATTTCATCCACAGCGGGCAGACCAGAGGGCAAGGGGGTAGGGAGGGGGGGAAGAGGGTGACGGCCGTACACCACGAAAAATGGGGATTTGGAGGAAGATTCAGAGACCCTGAAGTTATACGAGAATTCGGCCCATGGAAGGAGATCTGCCCAGTCATCCTGGCGGGAGGAAACAAAATGTCGCAAATAATCACCCAAGATCTGGTTAATTCTTTCTACTTGTCCATTGGATTGAGGATGATATGCAGAGGAAAAATTTAATTTAATCTTGAGTTGTTTACAGAGAGCCCTCCAGAATTTAGACACGAATTGGACACCTCTATCCGAGACAATCTGCGTAGGCAACCCGTGAAGACGAAAAATGTGTACAAAAAATTGTTTAGCCAACTGAGGCGCAGAAGGAAGACCAGGAAGAGGGATGAAATGTGCCATTTTGGAGAATCGATCAACGACCACCCAAATAACAGTGTTGCCACGGGAAAGGGGTAAATCAGTAATAAAATCCATACCAATCAGAGACCAAGGCTGTTCGGGGACAGGCAGAGGATGAAGAAAACCAGCGGGCTTCTGGCGAGGAGTCTTATCCCGGGCACAGATAGTGCAGGCTCGCACAAAGTCCCCAACATCCGTCTCCAGAGTCGGCCACCAATAGAAGCGGGAGATGAGTTGCACAGATTTCTTGATGCCCGCATGACCTGCGAGATGGGAGGAGTGACCCCATTTGAGGATTCCGAGGCGTTGGCGTGGAGAAACAAAGGTCTTTCCTGGAGGAGTCTGCCTGATGGAGGCAGGAGAAGTGGAGATCAGGCAGTCAGGTGGAATGATGTGTTGCGGAGGGAGATCAACTTCTGAGGCATCCGAGGAACGAGAGAGAGCATCGGCCCTAATGTTCTTATCGGCAGGACGAAAGTGAATCTCAAAATTAAATCGGGCAAAGAACAGAGACCACCGGGCCTGGCGAGGATTCAGCCGTTGGGCAGACTGGAGGTAGGAGAGGTTCTTGTGGTCGGTGTAGATAATAACAGGAAATCTTGATCCCTCCAGCAGATGCCTCCATTCCTCAAGTGCTAATTTAATGGCTAAAAGCTCTCGATCCCCGATGGAGTAGTTCCTCTCCGCTGGAGAGAAGGTCCTAGAGAAAAAACCACAAGTGACAGCATGCCCGGAAGAATTTTTTTGTAGAAGAACAGCTCCAGCTCCCACTGAGGAGGCATCAACCTCCAATAGGAAGGGTTTGGAAGGGTCAGGTCTGGAGAGCACGGGAGCCGAAGAAAAGGCAGACTTGAGTCGTTTAAAGGCGTCTTCTGCTTGAGGAGGCCAGGACTTGGGATCAGCATTTTTTTTGGTTAAAGCCACGATAGGAGCCACAATGGTAGAAAAATGTGGAATAAATTGCCTGTAATAATTGGCGAACCCCAAAAAGCGTTGGATAGCACGGAGTCCGGAGGGGCGTGGCCAATCTAAGACGGCAGAGAGTTTGTCTGGATCCATCTGTAGTCCCTGGCCAGAGACCAAATATCCTAGAAAAGGAAGAGATTGGCATTCAAACAGACATTTCTCAATTTTGGCATAGAGTTGGTTGTCACGAAGTCTCTGAAGAACCATACGGACATGCTGGTGGTGTTCTTCTAGATTGGCAGAAAAAATTAGGATATCGTCCAGATATACAACAACACAGGAGTATAACAGATCACGAAAAATTTCATTGACAAAGTCTTGGAAGACGGCAGGGGCATTGCACAGTCCAAAGGGCATGACCAGATACTCAAAGTGTCCATCTCTGGTGTTAAATGCCGTTTTCCACTCGTCCCCCTCTCTGATGCGGATGAGGTTATAGGCGCCTCTTAAGTCCAATTTAGTGAAGATGTGGGCACCTTGGAGGCGATCAAAGAGTTCAGAGATGAGGGGTAAGGGGTAGCGGTTCTTAACCGTGATTTTATTAAGACCGCGGTAGTCAATGCAAGGACGTAGGGAGCCATCTTTTTTGGACACAAAGAAAAATCCGGCTCCGGCAGGAGAGGAGGATTTACGGATAAAGCCCTTTTTTAGATTCTCCTGGACGTATTCGGACATGGCAAGAGTCTCTGGGGCAGAGAGAGGATAAATTCTGCCCCGGGGTGGAGTAGTGCCCGGGAGGAGGTCGATAGGGCAATCATAAGGCCTGTGAGGAGGTAGAGTCTCAGCTTGTTTTTTGCAGAAAACATCCGCGAAGTCCATATAGGCCTTAGGGAGACCGGTTACTGGAGGAACCACAGAGTTACGGCAAGGGTTACTGGGAACCGGTTTTAGACAGTTCTTGGAACAAGAGGACCCCCAACTCTTGATCTCCCCAGTGGACCAATCCAGGGTTGGGGAATGAAGTTGAAGCCAGGGAAGTCCAAGGAGAATTTCTGAGGTGCAATTGGGGAGGACCAAAAGTTCAATCCTCTCATGATGAGCTCCGATGCTCATAAGAAGGGGCTCCGTGCGGAAACGTATGGTACAGTCCAATCTTTCATTATTTACACAATTGATGTAGAGGGGTCTGGCAAGACTGGTCACCGGGATGTTGAACCTGTAGACGAGAGAGGCCAAAATAAAATTTCCTGCAGATCCAGAGTCCAAGAAGGCCACCGTAGAGAAGGAGAAGGCAGAGGCAGACATCCGCACAGGCACAGTAAGACGTGGAGAAGCAGAGAAGACATCAAGGACTGTCTCACCTTTGTGCGGAGTCAGCGTACGTCTTTCCAGGCGGGGAGGACGGATAGGACAATCCCTCAGGAAGTGTTCGGTACTAGCACAGTACAGGCAGAGGTTCTCCATACGGCGTCGTGTCCTCTCTTGAGGTGTCAGGCGAGACCGGTCGACCTGCATAGCCTCCACGGCGGGAGGCACAGGAACAGATTGCAGGGGACCAGAGGAGAGAGGAGCCGAGGAGACGAAACGCCTCGTGCGAACAGAGTCCATATCTTGGCGGAGTTCCTGACGCCTTTCAGAAAAACGCATGTCAATGCGAGTGGCTAGGTGAATAAGTTCATGTAGATTAGCAGGAATTTCTCGTGCGGCCAGAACATCTTTAATGTTGCTGGATAGGCCTTTTTTGAAGGTCGCGCAGAGGGCCTCATTATTCCAGGACAATTCTGAAGCAAGTGTACGGAACTGTACGGCATACTCGCCAACGGAAGAATTACCCTGGACCAGGTTCAACAGGGCAGTCTCAGCAGAAGAGGCTCGGGCAGGTTCCTCAAAGACACTTCGGATTTCCGAGAAGAAGGAGTGTACAGAGGCAGTGACGGGGTCATTGCGGTCCCAGAGCGGTGTGGCCCATGACAGGGCTTTTCCGGACAGAAGACTGACTACGAAAGCCACCTTAGACCTTTCAGTGGGAAACAGGTCCGACATCATCTCCAGATGCAGGGAACATTGGGAAAGAAAGCCACGGCAAAACTTAGAGTCCCCATCAAATTTATCCGGCAAGGATAAGCGTATCCCAGGAGCGGCCACTCGCTGCGGAGGAGGTGCAGGAGCTGGCGGAGGAGATGACTGCTGAAGCTGTGGTAGTAACTGTTGTAGCATAACGGTCAGTTGAGACAGCTGTTGGCCTTGTTGCGCTATCTGTTGTGACTGCTGGGCGACCACCGTGGTGAGGTCAGCGACAACTGGCAGAGGAACTTCAGCGGGATCCATGGCCGGATCTACTGTCACGATGCCGGCTGGCAGGTAGTGGACCCTCTGTGCCAGAGAGGGATTGGCGTGGACCGTGCTAGTGGACCGGTTCTAAGCCACTACTGGTTTTCACCAGAGCCCGCCGCAAAGCGGGATGGTCTTGCTGCGGCGGTAGTGACCAGGTCGTATCCACTAGCAACGGCTCACCTCTCTGGCTGCTGAAGATAGGCGCGGTACAAGGGAGTAGGCAGAAGCAAGGTCGGACGTAGCAGAAGGTCGGGGCAGGCAGCAAGGATCGTAGTCAGGGGCAACGGCAGAAGGTCTGGAAACACAGGCAAGGAACACACAAGGAACGCTTTCACTGGCACTAAGGCAACAAGATCCGGCAAGGGAGTGCAAGGGAAGTGAGGTAATATAGGGAAGTGCACAGGTGATTACCCTAATTGGAACCACTGCGCCAATCAGCGGCGCAGTGGCCCTTTAAATCGCAGAGACCCGGCGCGCGCGCGCCCTAGGGAGCGGGGCCGCGCGCGCCGGGACAGAACAGACGGGGAGCGAGTCAGGTAGGGGAGCCGGGGTGCGCATCGCGAGCGGGCGCTACCCGCATCGCGAATCGCATCCCGGCTGGCAGCGGGATCGCAGCGCCCCGGGTCAGAGGACGTGACCGGAGCGCTGCAGCGGAGGGAGTGAAGCGAGCGCTCCGGGGAGGAGCGGGGACCCGGAGCGCTCGGCGTAACAACTAGATATATAAATACAAACAAGATAGGATATAGCAAACTAACATAAAACGGATCAGGAAATCAAGGGCTTTGTTTACACTAGACACCCCACTCCAAACATGGTGGGACATCAATACCAAAGCCAAATAGGCTCCTAGCCAGCGGGCATTCTCCACCGAGTGATCAAGATAATGGCCTAAGAGTAAACAGAAATCCTAAATACAAGTAAACACCGGTACAGACACGAGACTCACTCACTCCTAGATAGACGGATTAGCACAAGGCTCAGAACAGGATTCTATCCTAGAAGTAGCAGGAATAAACCAAGTAAAAACAGGACTGACAAAACACACAGTGTGAATACAGACTAAGGCAACACAAAGCAAGACAAACCTCCAAAATACTAAAACCCGACAAAGGTACTAAAACAAAGCAAGCTAAAATCTGTTTATCAAGGTCAGGACAAAAGCTAAGTCTATCTACCTCATATCTATCTATTTCATATCTATCTATCTCATATATATCTATCTATCTATCTCATATCTATCTATCTCACATCTATCTATCTATCTTATATCTATCTTTTTCATATCTATCTATCTCATATCTATCTATCTATCTATCTCATATCTATCTATGTATCTATCTCATATCTATCTATCTTATGTCTATCTATTTCATATCTATCTAACTCATATCTATCTATCTCATATCTATCTATATATCTATCTATCTCATATCTATCTATCTATGTATCTATCTCATATCTATCTATCTATCTATTTCATATCTATCTATCTATCTTATATCTAGCCATCATTTTTCTTTCTATTACCTTCTTACTTTACTATTTTCTAATATTTATCTGTTTTTATATATCTATTTCTTAATTAATTTATGTATCAATGAGATCACAGTAATCAATTGATACTACATATGAGTAGAGATAATTTATACCATGATAACTGATTCTACCCACACTTTGTATATACCTATAGATGTTGTATTTCCTCCCTTCCATTCACAGCTGCTCTTCTGTTTCTGTAAAGGAATCTATATTATGACAGTTCGTTCGGACTCCTGGTTATGATCCGACTTCTATAGACACAGTAGACAATGACACTTACGGGTGTAGCGGTGGAAGACAAGATAAAATGTATCTGTGTTACTGTTGTTGTTTTTTGGTGTTTTATTAGATGATATTTATTGATCACTGGAATTTGTCTCCCTTTGACTCTCCCCTTTATAAGGCCATCACAGTTGGAATCTCAAGCATTTTCCGTTCCCAAATGAATTCTCGTTGAGCGTCTCTTAAGACGGATTTATATCTGATTTTCGCATTGAGCTGTGTCGTTATGTGGAACTCTAAAGGCCTGATAAAATTAAGCATAATGCAAAAACATGCTGAAAAGACAGTTCTGTGCAAATGTGAAACATTATTGCACTATGGAATGGTGGAGTAAGGGAATATGCAGAAAGTAAAAATTACCATAGATAGATTCCTTTTAATGACTTGCGCAATTCTCTCGAGAAAGGCTTTGCTGACTTTTCCCAGACTCGGTGTAATTCATATTCACTTGTCATTTCTTCAAAGTTTGATGAACATTCCGTAGGAAACTTAATTTGTTCACTTCAAAATGGAGACGCGCTACAAAGAAGTCACTATATGTCAATGGTTAAAGGGGTATTCCGGGCAAAAATATTTTATCCCCTATCCAAAGGATAGGGGATAAGGTGTCTGATCGCGGGGGGCCCGCTGCTGAGACACCCCTCAATCTCCCTGCAGCACCCGCATTCTATGCGGGTGCTGAATCTCCAGTTTTCGGAAACCTCCAGGTTTCCGGGACTTGGTAGGTGACGCCACGCCCCCTCCCATAGACATGAATAGAGGGGGCGTGGGGTGACGTCACGTCCCCAGTCCTGGAAACCCGGAGGTTTTCGAAACTAGAGACGCAGTCCCTGCATAGAATGCAGATGCTGCAGGGAGATCGCGGGGGGTCTCAGCAGCGGGCCCCCCGCGATCAGACACCTTATCCCCTAGTACTCTGGTGCTCCAGCGTTCTGGTCACAACCATGCCCCTTGTGATGTCACGACACGCCCCCTTGTGATGGGCAATGTTCTGCTAGAGACCCTCGGTCCTGACATCTCGTTGATTCCTCTTTAGTATTCAGCAGCTAATAAGTACTGGAAGGGTAAAGATTTTTTAATAGAAGTAATTTACAAATCTGTTTAACTTTCTGGCACCAGTTGATAAAAAAAAATAAATAAATAAAGTTTTCTACTGGAGTACCCCTTTAATGCTATGAAGTATCTTGTCCCGGAAGTAACTTTGCAAGCCCGTATGTAGACCTTGTGTCTCCATGGCAACAGACTACAAACAAACATTGTGTAGTCTGATCCTGCAGTCGGGCGTCACTCATTTTCATCTACTTTCTTTAGGTGATCGATCAAGAGGGAGAAAAGTAGTCATTGCAGTGCTTCCCAATCAGAGTGCCTCCAGCTGTTGCAGAACTACAACTCCCAGCATGCCCGGAAAGCATGCAGAACTACAACTCCCAGCATGCCCGGACAGCCCAGACTACCCTGTGTAGTCTGATCCTGCAGTCGGGCGTCACTCATTTTCATCTACTTTCTTTAGGTGATCGATCAAGAGGGAGAAAAGTAGTCATTGCAGTGCTTCCCAACCAGAGTGCCTCCAGCTGTTGCAGAACTACAACTCCCAGCATGCCCGGACAGCCGTTGGCTGTCCGGGCATGCTGGGAGTTGTAGTTTTGCAACAGCAGGAGGCACTCTGGTTGGAAAACACTGGGTGATTGCATATAGTTAGAACTGCAGAGACATGATATTTTAGAAGGGAGCTATTTTGCATATTTTTCCCAGAAAGCATTGCAGTAAAGTCTCCGCCTTTGGCTGGATCTCCACAAGTGTATCTGTTCCATCATGTGTAAGGTCAGACCTGGGATATCAGATATAATGAGGTGACTGATTATTATAAAAGGATGTCCTATACCGGTAATGGTCGCCGGGTTTCTGGGAGCTCCTTCTAACCTCACCGAGGTGTCTGGCAGTGGCACAAGCTTTTTTTTTTTTTTTTTCACCTGAGATAAAATTACCTTGTTTAATAACGCTTGTCCTTACTGTTATGTGCTTGACTGATGTTGGCTTCATAATTACTATACAACTGAATGAAAAATTATACCCCACAACTCACCTCTAGTTTTGACACCTGACAAACAGTCTTATCAGCAAAATAGATTTAAGAAATTATCTTTCAGAGCCCATACCCCGGGAAATAAATACACGGAGAATGATTTATAATGAGCAATCTCCACATCCGGGGATTAGAATTATCAAGATGCTGTAGTTTTGCATGAAAAAATAAATAAAATAAAAAAATAAAAAAATAATAATAATATATATATCTATATCTATATATATATATATATATATATATATATATATATATATATATATATATTTTTTTTATATATTTTTTTATATTTTATATATATATATATATATATATATATATATATATATATATACTTATTAATTAATAAATTGTGCTTGAGATATATATATATATATTTTTACATAGTAAATTTGAGTAGCCGTAGTCCAGTGATGCAAATCATAAAATGTTGCAGTATCTTGCAATACCTTTTTTATTGGACTAACATCCAGTTGTTAGTCCAATAAAAAAGGTATTGCAAGATACTGCAACATTTTATGATTTATATATATATATATATATATATATATATATATATACAGTGGGGCAAAAAAGTATTTAGTCAGCCACCAATTGTGCAAGTTCTCCCACCTCAACCATGAGACACAGAATGGGGGGAAAGAAGACAGGAAATCACATTGTCTGATTTCTAATGAATTAATTGGTAAATTCCTCGGTAAAATAAGTATTTGGTCACCTACAAACAAGAAGATTTCTGTCTCTCACAGACCTGTAACTTCTTCTTTAAGAGTCTCCTCTGTCCTCCATTTGTAACCTGTATTAATGGCTCCTGTTTAAACTTGTTATCAGTATAAAAGACACCTGTCCACAACCTCAAATAGTCACACTCCAAACTCCACTATGGCCAAGACCAAAGAGCTGTCGAAGGACACCAGAAACAAAATTGTAGACCTGCACCAGGCTGGGAAGACTGAATCTGCAATAGGAAAGCAGCTTGGTGTGAAGAAATCAACTGTGGGAGCAATTATTAGAAAATGGAAGACATGCAAGACCACTGATAATCTCCCTCCATCTGGGGCTCCATTCAAGATCTCACCCCGTTGTGTCAAAATGATCACAAGAACGTTGAGCAAAAATCCCAGAACCACACGGAGGGACCCGGTGAATGACCTGCAGAGAACTGGGACCAAAGTAACAAAGGCTACCATCAGTAACACATTATGCCGCCAGGGACTCAAATCATGCAGTGCCAGACATGTCCACCTGCCTAAGCCAGTACATGTCCAGGCCCGTCTGAAGTTTGCTAGAGAGCATTTGGATGATCCAGAAGAGTATTGGGAGAATGTCATATGGTCAGATGAAACCAAAGTAGAACTTTTTAGTGAAAACTCAACTCATCATGTTTGGAGGAGAAAGAATGCTGAGTTGCATCCAAAGAACAACATACCTACTGTGAAGCATGGGGGTGGAATCATCATGCTTTGGGGTTGTTTTTCAGCAAAAGGACCAGGACGACTGATCCGTGTAAAAGAAAGAATGAATGGGGCCATGTATCGTGAGATTGAGTGAAAACCTCCTTCCATCGGCAAGTGAATTGAAGATGAAACGTGGCTGGGTCTTTCAGCATAGCAATGATCCCAAACACACTGCCTGAGCAATGAAGGAGTGGCTTCATAAGAAGCATTTCAAGGTTCTGGAGTGGCCTAGCCAGTCTCCAGATCTCAACCCCATAGAAAACCTTTGGAGAGAGTTTAAAGTCCGTGTTGCCCAGCGACAGCCCCAAAACATCACTGCTCTAGAGGAGATCTGCATGGAGGAATGGACCAAAATACCAGCAACAGGATGTGAAAACCTTGTGAAGACTTTTGAGATGAACTTTTGTTATTGACCAACTACTTATTTTCCATTATAATTTGCAAATAAATTCTTTAAAAATCAGACAATGGGATTTTATGGATTTTTTTCTCATTCTGTCTCTCATAGTTGAGGTTATAACCTATGATGGAAATTACAGCCTCATCTTTATAAGTGCGAGAACTTACACGATTGGTGGCTGACTAAATACTTTTTGCCCCACTGTGTATATGTAAATACATAAATATTGAGAATCTGTGACAAACAATGAGCAGTACCTAAGCTTGCCTATAGGTGTCTCTGTTGCAAGTTAGGGAAAAACTATTTTGGGGTGACCAAAGATCTGCAAAAATGTTTAACATTAAGGGCCTTATATCGGATACCATTAACCATCAACAGGCAGGGTTAAAGGAAATAATAAAGTATTATATTTTGACTACGCGTTTCAAGAGGTTGAACCCTCTCTTTATCTTGACGTACCTGAAGAAGGAAGGGTTAAACCTTTGAAACACGTAGTCCAAATAACATACCTTATTATTTTCTTTACCCATGTCTATTGATGGTTAGTGGTATCCACCAGTGAGCGTCGCTGTTTGCATCCATTTCTTCAACGATTCTTTGGGATTCTTGCCTTCATATTCTACCATTATACAACTATTGCCAGAATCAGATATACACTGCTGCTGACCAGTCTGACCACAGTGCTCTCTGCTGCCACCTCTGTCTGTGTCAGGAGCTGTCTAGAGTAGGAGGAAATCCCCATAGCAAACCTCTCCTGCTCTGGACAGTTCATGACACAGACAGAGGTGGCAGCAGAGAGCATTGTGGTCAGATTGGAAAGAACTACACAACTTCCTGTGGGGCATACAGCAGCTGATAAGTACTTGAAGGATTAAGATTTTCATATAGAAGTAATTTACAAATCTGTATAACTTTCTGTCACCAGTTGATTTGAAAACTTTTAACACCTTTAATAACATATTGTTGGCTATGGGGGGGGGGGGGGGGGCTGACTTAAAGGGACCCCATAACCAGTTGAACTTCAGCAGCTCTGTCCCAGTGAAGTGAAGGGACTATAGTGCAATAAGTTATGGTACTTTACCTGGTCAACAATGAAGAGGGTAATGCCACCTCTCCCCTAATCAGTAGTGATGAGCGGCAGGGGCCATAGTCGAATTCACAATATTTTGCCAATATATGGACGAATATTTGTCGTATGTTCGCGAAATTCCTATTATTCGCTATGTTCTTTCTCTTTTTTTTTTCGCATAGTATGCATGCGCGATTATTAATGTTGAGCGCCGATATTCCAAATGCTAATTTTTACCGCGAATATCTGCATTTCGCGATTTAGCGAATATTTAGTATATTGTGATATATATTCATAATGACAAATATTCATTTTTAATTTTTTTTTTTCGAATATGCGAATTCGCGAATATCGGCACTTCCAGTCAGAGGACACTGATCCCTCCTTTCTTTTAGGTGAAAGATATAATTGCGCATGCGCACTATGCAAATTTCATTAAAATTTTTTGCATGGAGCTGGCCGGGTACCAGCATTGGTCAACTCTAATTTGATGTGATATTGATGGCTGATCGAGGCCACATCAAAGTCCTAGAAAACCTTTAAAGGGGAACTTCACTGGCAAACATTATTTTTCTAAATCAACTGGTGCCAGAAAGTTATACAGATTTTTTAATTACTTCTATTTAAAAAAAATGTTAATCCTTCCAGTACTTATCAGCTGTTCTTCCACAGGAAGTTGTGTAGCTCTTTCCAGTGTGACCACAGTGCTCTCTGCTGACACCTCTGTCCATGTCAGGAACTGTCCAGAGCAGGAGAGCTTTGCTATGGGGATTTGCTCCTACTCTGGACAGTTCCTGACATGGACAGAGGTGTCAGCAGAGAGCACTCTGGTCAGACAGAAAGGAAATTCAAAAAGAAAAGAACTTCCTGTGGAGCATACAGCAGCTGATAAGTACTGGAAGGATTAAGATTTTTAAATAGAAGTAATTTACAAATCGGTTTAACTTTTTGGCACCAGTTGATTTAGAATTTTTTTTTCCAGTGGAGTACCCCTTTAAGACACTAGAATTTTAAGAAATATTTGTATATTCGGTGTATTTATTTGTGTCAGGGGAAATAAAGAAGAAGAATTAAGATGAAAAAAAAATCCAAAGTGTTTCATTGAGTCACATTCTACTTGTATTCACCTCTCTGTACAATGTAGGAAAAATGGAAAGTATAAAAAATGACAATTGAGTTAAAATAAGACTGCGGCATTGTGAAGGTTGAAATTCGGAGATGTGTTGGACATTCCAGGGACAAAGTAGGTGACATTTGAGAATACAGCATAGCTAAACCTCAGTATGGAGATTGAATTGGTTATCGCGTGACGGCGGGGACATGTATCTACTGTCAGCTCCTGATGGGGACTAGAAAACTGGTGACATTCCGTGAGGAGCTCGAAGACAAATGGATCTTATGGGAAGGAAGACAGAATTGTATTCAAATTACGGGCCGTTACCTGTCACCGAGAGGAACATTACAATGGGGAAAGGACAAAGTTTTTAGAAACTATTTTCTTAAAGGACAGAACTAACAAAAACACAAACAAAAAAAATAAAAAAATAAAAAAGAAATAAATGTGTGTGTATATATATATATATATATATATATATATATATATATATATATATATACATATATACACACACACACACACACACACACTCTCCTAGTGCCCTATTGCCCATCACAAAGGTTTTGGTGGGGTTCACTTGTCCATTTATATTATTATTATTATTATTATTATTGCTTATGTAGTGCAATATAAGCTATTATTAGAGCAGTGTTTCCCAACCAGGGTGCCTCCCGCTGTTGCAAAACTACAACTCCCAGCATGCCCGGACAGCCAAAGGCTGTCCGGGCATGCTGGGAGTTGTAGTTTTGCAACAGCGGGAGGCACTCTGGTTGGGAAACACTCTTTTATAAGATATTTGTAAAATAGATACCCCTTATATATACCAGAATAACTGGCATAGCAAAACATAGGAAAAGGTCTTAACTAATTATCCCTAATCTTTCCCTGGATTTTCCCTTAAACTAACACAGCAAACTAAACCGCAATGGCTGTCCAGGCATGCTGGGAGTTGTAGTTTTGCAACAGCTGGAGGCACCCTGGTTGGGAAACACTGTCTTATAAGATATTTGTAAACCAGATACCCCTTATATATATACCAGAAACACTGGCATAGAAAAACATAGGAAAAGGTCTTAACTAATTATCCCTAATCTTTCCCTGGATTTTCCCTTAAACTAACACAGCAAACTAAACCGCAATGGCTGTCCAGGCATGCTGGGAGTTGTAGTTTTGCAACAGCTAGAGGCACTCCGGCTGGAAAACACTGTCTTATAAGATATTTGTAAACCAGATACCCCTTATATATACCAGAAACACTGGCATAGAAAAACATAGGAAAAGGTCTTAACTAATTATCCCTAATCCTTCCCTGGATTTTCTCCTAAACTAACACAGCAAACTAAACCGCAATGGCTGTCCAGGCATGCTGGGAGTTGTAGTTTTGCAACAGCTAGAGGCACTCCGGCTGGAAAACACTGTCTTATAAGATATTTGTAAACCAGATACCCCTTATATATACCAGAAACACTGGCATAGAAAAACATAGGAAAAGGTCTTAACTAATTATCCCTAATCCTTCCCTGGATTTTCTCCTAAACTAACACAGCAAACTAAACCGCAATGGCTGTCCAGGCATGCTGGGAGTTGTAGTTTTGCAACAGCTAGAGGCACTCCGGCTGGAAAACACTGTCTTATAAGATATTTGTAAACCAGATACCCCTTATATATACCAGAAACACTGGCATAGAAAAACATAGGAAAAGGTCTTAACTAATTATCCCTAATCCTTCCCTGGATTTTCTCCTAAACTAACACAGCAAACTAAACCCCAATGGCTGTCCAGGCATGCTGGGAGTTGTAGTTTTGCAACAGCTGGAGGCACCCTGGATGGGAAACATTGTATTCTAAAATAATTCAGCTGTTCTTGTGTATGTCTTGTGCTTACCAGTTTTGGCTGATGTGGCAGGCATGGGGGTTTTCAGCCATACTGATTGCACTTCTATCATTAAAATGATTTCCTAATGTTGCCTACATTTCCCATGAATCCTCTGGCTTTGCAGAGAGAGAGAGGGGATAGAGTCTGATCACTGCACCTGGTCATCAAATTAGGCTGTAGGTCATCCAGGTGAACTGATTAGACTTGTAAGGAGATTGGGGTCAGTTCACATTATGTGCAGTTTTTATGTGTTTTTTAGAGAAGTATTTCCATGAGGTGAAAGTGATTTGACCTATAATCACGATAGTTTTTTTAAACTAAAATCTGAAGCCTTTATTTTGTGTTCAGGCGTTGAATCCTTACAAAATTTTTCACTCATTATATAAAAAAAAATTCCGAGTGTGAACACAGCTCCACCCAGGGTAGGAATTATTTAACCCCTTTTCGCCCCCTGGTTGTTTTGCGCGATCTGTATTGATCCATAGAACAATTTGTACATTTCAGTAACGTCTATAAAATACAATGTAAATTCTTAATCCCAAAGTAAAACATAAAGCCGAGAGAACACGCGACCCGCTGGGAAGTGATTACATAATATTGTGTACATTATGTAATCTCTGACTGTTTTTTCTGGTAACAAGTCGCTTATGGATGTTTTTAAAATACAAATTTGGTAATAAGACGTGATGGCGGCAAAATCTCATTGCCATGTAAATGACTTCCTATGAAATGTGCAGTCAGCAGGGAAGGGACGTGATGTGAGCTGCAATGGACGAGACACTATTTATATATGTTATATGCTGCTTCATTGTTGTTTCTGGCATTGCTTATGGTTACATGGATAATAGATGGTATGAGAAGTGCTTTACTACTATCTATCTCATATCTGTCTATCTCATATCTATCTATCTCATATCTATCTATCTATCTATCTATCTCATATCTATCTATCTCATATCTATCTATCTCATTTCTATCTCATATCTATCTCATATCTATCTCATATCTATCTATCTCATATCTATCTCATATCTATCTCATATCTATCTATCTCATATCTATCTCATATCTATCTACATATCTATCTATCTATCTATCTATCTATCTCATATCTATCTCATATCTATCTATCTATCTATCTCATATCTATCTATCTACCTATCTATTTCATATCTATCTATCTATCTATCTATCTCATATCTATCTCATATCTATCTATCTCATATATATCTATCTCATATCTATCTATCTCATTTCTATCTATCTATCTATCTATCTATCTATCTCATATCTATCTCATATCTATCTATCTACCCATCTATCTATCTCATATCTATCTCATATCTATCTATCTCATATCTATCTATCTATCTCATATCTATTTCATATCTATCTATCTATCTATCTATCTATCTATCTCATATCTATCTATCTATCTATCTATCTATCTTATATCTATCTATCATCTCCTATATCTATCTATCTATCTCATCTCTATTTATCTCCTATATCTATCTATCTATCTCATATCTATGTATTTATCTATTTGTCTATCTATCTATCTATCTCATATCTATCTACCTATCTATCTATCTCATATCTATCTATCTATCTATCTATCTCATATCTATCTCATATCTATCTATCTATCTCATATCTATCTATCTACCTATCTATTTCATATCTATCTATCTATCTATCTATCTATCTATCTATCTCATATCTATCTCATATATATATATCTCATATCTATCTATCTCATTTCTATCTATCTATCTATCTATCTATCTATCTATCTATCTATCTATCTATCTATCTATCTATCTATCATCTATCTCATATCTATCTCATATCTATCCATCTACCCATCTATCTATCTCATATCTATCTCATATCTATCTATCTATCTCATATCTATCTATCTATCTCACATCTATCTATCTATCTATCTCATATCTATCTATCTATCATCTCCTATATCTATCTATCTATCTATCTATCTATCTCATCTCTATTTATCTCCTATATCTATCTATCTATCTATCTATCTATCTCATATCTATGTATTTATCTATTTGTCTATCTATCTACCTCATGAAGATGACTCATTGACTTCTATGGGAGAGTGTTGTGGGCATGCTCTGTGACCTATGCTGTGAGTGTCGCCTATTGTAAATTTGGATCCTGGGTTTTCTAGTTTTTGGTGTCACATTTGATTGTAATTCTCCCAGAGTGAATGCAGCCATTATTTATTGGCGTACTAATGGATTCCACCCTTCAATAGACTAGAGCAGTGGTCTCCAACCTGTGGACCTCCAGATGTTGCAAAACTACAACTCCCAGCATTCCCGGACAGCTGGGAGTTTCTGAAGTTGAGTTGTTCTTGGGAACCGCCCAGTTTTGAAGCAAATCCCCATAGCAAACCTCTTCTAAACTGGGCGGTTCCCAAGAGATGTGTAATCAGAGAGGACTTAGACAGAAAAGAACAACTTTAACTTCAGAAGCTCATAAGTACTGAAAGGATTAAGATTTTTTAATAGAAGTAATTTACAAATCTGTTTAACTTTTTGGAGCCAGTTGATATATATAAAAAAAGTTTTTTCCCTGGATAACCCCTTTAAAGCCATTATCCACCCCTTTGAATGGGCACTGTCACCAACTATATTTTTTGATATGTTGTAGTACTTATGTACTACAACATATCTCTAATATACTTTTAGAAATTTTTTTTTCATTAAAAAGGTTTAATTTACATTTAAAAATTGGCTACTGAAAAAGGACTGATTTTGGAGTGGCAATCAGTCCTTTTTCAGTTAGGCTGCACTCGCTCCCTGCCTGTCAATCAGACAGGTGGGAGCGAGCGCATTGGCTCCCCGGCCACTGGCTGGGAGGCCACTCCTCCCGCACATCGCCGCCGCCTCGTTGCCGCCGCCGTTCCTGCACCCCCGCTGCCGGACTCTGCAGTAACTGCAAGTGTAATGAGGGAATGGGGTAGGCGGGGCGGGGTGGGGGGGGGGAGGAGGGAACGGGCTAGTGCCGTAGCGGGGGGGGGGGGGGGGTGTTAAACGGGCTAGCAAAAAAAAAAAAAAAATAGGATGGTGGGAGCTACCCTTTAAGGTTAGGGAAATAAATACACGGAGTTCAGTGGTGGGTGGTGACGCTCCATTCCCGAGGAGAGCCGGGGGCCCGTGCAGGAGATCGCAGGGGTCCTCCGGATAGGGGATATATTTTTATGCATGATATATCTCCTTTAAAGCTTTGTACATTTTTTATTTTTTTTTTGCAATCCAAATAAATACAGGAATGTCTTCAGGTTTATAATTTCCCACTGTTTCCACCACACAGGCCTCTTTCTCTACCAGATAAATTAAGAAAAGGTGTAGGTGGACTTTTGGCCTCGGAAAGCTTAAGTTAGTTCAGAAAACAACAGGCGTCAACTCCTTCCTTTAATTATATACTTAAGGCCATCAATCAAAAATTACAATCAATTTCAATTTTCAAATTTTCCCCTGACTGTCTTTTATCACGGCGCTCGACGCGGCCGATGACGGATAATAATAGGCGACAGAAACATCAAAGCAGACGGGTTCAGCAGATTTATCTAATTAAACAAAAACAGGACAAAAAAAAACAAACAGTCCGCGCGTTGATCCATTGAATATAAATGATCTACAAAGACTTTTTTTTTTTCATGTTCTTTCCACTCCCGGTACCGGATCACATCGTGGTGCCCAATCCGAGTCATAGATGATTAAATGTCATTTTATTCAAATTAATTAAGGTATCAATTTAAAAAGCGTCACGAAAATGTAATTTAAATTCGTCAGGCTGTGTACGGCATTATCAGATGAATGATAAGACACTTTTATTAACGAAAATATTCCCAGCGATGAAAGGAAGGGCGCTTGTAGGTAATTGACAGAAAATAATACATACAGCCGCTAAACTATACATAATGGGCGTCAGACTGAAAAGGAAGGGAACTCTGGAAATCAGAAATTCAGTCCCGGCGCCGATCGCTTAATTAAATTTACAAGATACTTTGACCTAGAAAGATGGAAAAGTTTTCAGCTACAGATTCTGACTAGAGAAAAAAAAAAAGATTATGGTCTACAAACTTACACCCCACGTATCTGAAGATAGAGATGAAAGATTTGATTTGGGAAAAAAAAATTCAATTTCTGAAAAATTTTAGATTTTTCAAGTCCCAAAACTTGCGGGATTTGTTTCGGCTGTCATTTTTAGCAGTCACAAGAAGGATTATGGTTAAGGACCCTTACTATTAACTAACCATAATTTAGGATTAGGGACAGGGTTATGGTGTCTTGGCATGAAAGAGCCTTAACCCCTTAAAGGGGTACTCCGGTGAAAAACTTTTTTTTTTTTTTAAATCAACTGGTGCCAGAAAGTTAAACAGATTTGTAAATTACTTCTATTAAAAAATCTTAATCCTTCCTGTACTTATTAGCTGCTGAATACTACAGCGGAAATTCTTTTCTTTTTCACAGAGCTCTCAGCTGACATCATGAGCACAGTGCTCTCTGCTGACATCTCTGTCCATTTTAGGAACTGTCCAGAACAGCATATGTTTGCTATGGGGATTTCCTTTTACTCTGGACAGTTCCTAAAATGGACAGAGATGTCAGCAGAGAGCACTGTGCTCGTGATGTCAGCAGACAGTTCTGTGTTTCAAAAAGAAAAGAATTTCCACTGTAGTATTCAGCAGCTAATAAATACTGGAAGAATGAAGATTTTTTTTAATAGAAGTAATTTACAAATCTGTTTAACTTTCTGGCACCAGTTATTAAAAGAAAAAAAAAAAAATTCACCGGAGTACCCCTTTAACCCCTTAACGACGCAGGACGTATATTTACGTCCTGCGCCGGCTCCCGCGATATGAAGCGGGATCGCGCCGCGATCCCGCATCATATCGCGTGGGTCCCGGCGCTAATCAACGGCCGGGACCCGCGGCTAATACCACACATCGCCGATCGCGGCGATGTGCGGTATTAACCCTTTAGAAGCGGCGGTCAAAGCTGACCGCCGCTTCTAAAGTGAAACTGAAAGTATCCCGGCTGCTCAGTCGGGCTGTTCGGGACCGCCGCGGTGAAATCGCGGCGTCCCGAACAGCTGATCGGACACCGGGAGGGCTCTTACCTGCCTCCTCGGTGTCCGATCGACGAATGACTGCTCCGTGCCTGAGATCCAGGCAGGAGCAGTCAAGCGCCGATAATGCTGATCACAGGCGTGTTAATACACGCCTGTGATCAGGATGAGAGATCAGTGTGTGCAGTGTTATAGGTCCCTATGGGATAACAATGATCAGTATAAGAGATCAGTGTGTGCAGTGTTATAGGTCCCTATGGGATAACAATGATCAGTATAAGAGATCAGTGTGTGCAGTGTTATAGGTCCCTATGGGACCTATAACACTGCAAAAAAAAAGTTAAAAAAAAGTGTTAATAAAGGTCATTTAACCCCTTCCCTAATAAAAGTTTGAATCACCCCCCTTTTCCCATAAATAAAATAAAACAGTGTAAAAAAAAATAAAAATAAACATATGTGGTATCGCCGCGTGCGTAAATGTCCGAACTATAAAAATATATCATTAATTAAGCCGTATGGTTAATGGCGTACGCGCAAAAAAATTCCAAAGTCCAAAAAAGCGTATTTTGGTAACTTTTTATAACATTAAAAAATGAATAAAAAGTGATCAAAAAGTCCGATCAAAACAAATATCATACCGATAAAAACTTCAGATCACGGCGCAAAAAATGAGTCCTCATACCGCCCCGTACGTGGAAAAATAAAAAAGTTATAGGGGTCAGAAGATGACATTTTTAAACGTAAAAATTTTCCTGCATGTAGTTATGATTTTTTCCAGAAGTGCGACAAAATCAAACCTATATAAGTAGGGTATCATTTTAACCGTATGGACCTACAGAATAATGATAAGGTGTAATTTTTACCGAAATATGCACTGCGTAGAAGCAGAAGCCCCCAAAAGTTACAAAATGGCGTTTTTTTTCGATTTTGTCGCACAATGATTTTTTTTTCCGTTTCGCCGTGCATTTTTGGGTAAAATGACTAATGTCACTGCAAAGTAGAATTGGCGACGCAAAAAATAAGCCATAATATGGATTTTTAGGTGGAAAATTGAAAGGGTTATGATTTTTAAAAGGTAAGGAGGAAAAAACGAAAGTGCAAAAACGGAAAAACCCTGAGTCCTTAAGGGGTTAAGGACGCAGCTCATTTTCACCTTAAGGACGCAGCCCTTTTTTGCAAATCTGACCACTGTCACTTTATATATTATTAACTCTGGGAGGCTTTTATCTTTCATTTTAACATTTTAACATAGTGGTAAATTTTCATCGTTACTTGCATCCTTTCTTGGTGAAAAATGAAAATATTTCATAGTTCAGCAGCAATTTTCTAATTTTTCACGAAAATTAAAAAATCTGAATTTTTCAGGCACCAGTTCAGTTTTGAAGTGGATTTGAGGGGCTTTCATGTTAGAAATACCCCATAAATGACCCCATTATAAAAACTGCACCCCTAAAAGTATTCAAAATTACATTCAGAAAGTTTGTTAACTCTTTAGGTGTTTCACAGGAATAGCAGCAAAGTGAAGGAGAAAATTCAAAATCTAAATTTTTTACACTCGCATGTTCTTGTAGAGCCATTTTATTAATTTTTACAAGAGGTAAAAGGAGAGAAATGCCCCCAAAATTTGTAACCTTATTTCTCTCGAGTAAGAAAATACCTCATATGTGGATGTAAAATGCTCTGTGGGTGCGGTAGAGGGTTCAGAAGGGAAAGAGCAACAATGAGATTTTGGAGAGTGAATTTTGATGTGCAGTTGTTTTTGGGGGGCATGCCGCATTTAGAAAACCCCCATGGTGCCAGAACAGCAAAAAAAAAAAAACCCTACATGGCATACTATTTTGGAAACTACACCCCTCAAGGAACGTAACAAGGGGTACAGTGACCCTTAACACCCCACAGGTGTTTTACGACTTTTTGTTAAAGTCGGATATGTAAATGGAAAAAAAAAATTTCACTAAGATGCTGTTTTTTCCCCAAATTTGAAATTTTTACAAGAGGTAATAGCACTGTGGGCGCACTACAATGCTCAGAAGAGAAGGAGCGCTATTGAGCTTTTTGAGAGAGAATTTGTTTGATATGGAAGTCGGGGGCCAGGTGCGTTTACAAAACCCCCATGTGCCAGAACAGTTGACCCCCCCCACATGTGACCTGTTTTTGGAAACTACACCCCTCACAGAATTTATTAAGGGGTACAGTGAGCATTTACACCCACTGGTGTTTGACAGATCTTTGGAACAGTGGGCTGTGCAAATGAAAAATTACATTTTTCATTTTCACGGACCACTGTTCCAAAAATCCCCTGTGGGGCGTAAATGGTCACTGTACCCCTTATTACATTACATGAGAGGTGTATTTTCCAAAATGGGGTCACATGTAGGGGGTTCCATTGTTCTGGCACCATGGGGGCTTTATAAACACGTGGCCTTCAATTCCGGACAAATTTCCTCTCCTACTCACCAGTGACTGTAGACTCAGGCTGCTGCTGATGGAGCTGGTACTGCTCCTGCCACCCCAAACCTCCCCAGCATCCATGGCAGACCTGCAAGAGGATGGATGATGGCTGGGTCTAGGTCCTCGGTCTCGCCTTCCTCATAACCCTCCAGCTCCTCTGGCTGCTCCTGCTCCTCCTCTCCTGTCAGATGACTAGAAAAGCCGCCCATCTCGCAAAACCTAAACGGTACTCCACTGTGCCCCTCCCCCTTCTCCAGCTCAGCCCCCACAGGGCTCATGTGGCCGTGAGATTTAGGCACCACGTCTCCAGTGCCCTAACCAGCCATAGTTTCCAACACGTGTTGTAGGAAATGAAGCAGTGGAATGACGTTGTTCATCCCGTAATCCTGGCACCTAACTAATAATGTGGCTTCCTGAAAAGGCCTGAGAAAACGGCCACTGGTTCACATTGAAGTTACACAGGGGAGTCCCCCTATCTGCTTGGATTATCAAGAAATCGGTGACGGATTTTCTCTGTTCATATAGTCTGTCCAACATATGGAGGGTGGAATTCCAATGTGTGGAAATGTCGCAAATCAGTTTATGTTGGGGGATACTGTTCTGACGCTGCAGCTTTGTGCTTTGCAGTGTACGAGTGACTGAAGTGCATGCAAAGTTTCCTTCACATTGTTAGGATGTCGTGCAGATGGGGGCGAACACTTCCGGAACCGCTTGACAACCAGATTGAACCCGTGTGCCATGATTCGATTTCTTGATGAATGAATTTTAGAAAGTTCCTTCCCTGTGTAACTCCATTCGCCAAGGCAAACCATGTGAAGAACAGCTTGACACCGCCCTGCCCTACACACATGGTACGCTGAAGGGCCACCGAGATTTGGACGTGCAGTGGAGGCCGAGGACACGGTGGAGGATAAGGAGGTGGCGTCGCACACTGTCACAGGACCAACGGCCTGAGAGCGAGAGCGTGGAGGAGGAAGCGGTGTGACCTGTCCAAGTTGCTGTTGTGGCTGTGCAGGAACCACATTCACCCAGTGGGCCGTAAAGGACATGTATTGTCCCTGACCGCAGTTACAGCTCCACACGTTGGCGCTGCCATGCACTTAGGTACACACCGACAGGCTCAAGGACTGGATTTGGGCTTGGGGGGAATCGCTGCTGTAAAAAAGCTTTTCTGTGCACACACTGCTCTCTGTCCCTCTCTCTCTCTGCAATAGAACGCTGATGTGACTGGTCGCAAGATGGCTGCCGATTATATAGGGCTGTGACAGGGGTGACTGGCTGCTGATAAGCTGCATGCTGCGTGTGATTCAGGGTCATCCCGCCGACCCTTGTTCCCGCCTTCCCAGGATTCCTTGCCCCATGTCCTCCCATGTGGATCCACCATTTTAGATGCCCTTGAGCGAGTTGCGCGATCAAATTGTGGCGATATTCGCATTCATTACAAATCTAATTTTTCCTGAAATTCTTAACAAATTCATATTTATCAGATTTGTTTAGCTCATCCCTAGTCACTACCATGGTAGTTTAGGTAAATAGTTTCTTTGTCAAGCCAAATCTGCTCACTTGAATGTAATTCTACTAAGAATTTCTGCAATTAATTAAAGGGGTATTCTGTCCAAAGACATTTTATCCCCTATCCAAAGGAAAGGGGATAAAGTGTCTGATTAGGCCGACCACTGGGACCCCGCAATCTCCGTGCAGCACTAGCATTCTGTGTCGGGCTGCTGCTCCAGTCTCGGAAACCTCTGTGTTTCCGGGACTGGAGACATGACGTTACGCCATGCCACCTCGCGTCATCACACCATGCCCCCTCCATTCATGCCTATGGGAGGGGGCGTGACGGCCTTCACGCCCCCTCCCACAGACATGAATGGAGGGGCACGTGGTGTGATGTCACGAGGGGGCGTGGCGTGGCGTCACGCCTCCAGTGCCGGAAACCTCTGTGTTAGAATAGAATGCAGGTGCTGCACAGATATCGCAGGGGGGGGGTCCCAGAGGCGAAGCCCCCGCGATCAGACATAAGATGTCTTTGGCCAGAATATCCCTTTAAAGTAACAACCCCAGTATGTTATATATAATCACAAAATAAAGCACACATGGGCTATAATGAAGTACAGTCGGACCCCTAATATTACAGAAACACTACCTCCCTGGTATATTGTATTTAAGGGAGAACTCTAGCAAAAATGAACTTATCCCCTATCCAAAAGATAGAGTATAAGTAGCTAATCGTGGGGGGTCCGACCTCTGGGACCCCCCTTGATCTCTGGGATCCCAACTCTCTCAGTGAGGAGCACGGGACGTCTACCGGTAGACCGCACACGCTCCATTCATTTCTATGGGAGCGCCGATGATGCCCAAGTAATGTACTGAAGTCTCCCCCATAAAAATGAACAGAGCACATGCCGTCTGTGGTACACGCTCCTCACTGAGCGCCGGGGGCCGTTGCGGAGATTGGTCGGACCCCACGTGATCAGCTACTTATCCTTTAGATAAGTTCATTTTTGCTGGAGTTTTCCTTTTTATGAGTTCCAACAAAACAACATATTAGAATCCAACATATCTCACACCAAATGCGATAAAGTTTATTTCTTCCTTTCGAAACATAATTTCTCCATTTCTCTTCCTTCTCTACAATTTCCAATTTCATTCTTCGGACGACTCCAAGATTCTCCGACATCAAAGGGAACCAGTTCCATCGTCTACCCTACTTGTCATCCACATTTATTGTCACTAAGAAAAAGCATTGTTCTTCAAAACTTTCCCCTCCATTGATAGGAGAAAAGTAAATGTTTTTCTTTATTTAATTTGTTTTTGTGTGTTTTTTTTTTTTTTCAATTTCACATTTACAATCGGGATCTGGAACTTGAGTGACTGAAATACTTTTTTTTATTGTTTTGTTTATTTATTTATTTATTTTTTGTGTTTATTTTTGTCCAGTTTGGGAACTACTCAAAGTTTCTCGATACTTGTGGGACAACAAAGGAAACATTATTATGAGTGTTTATTGGTTTATGCAGACAAAACGAATCATTGTTTGGCACTTCTGTTATGTAAGCTGGAAAACGCCGGAAACATTGATGTCTGCTTTAGAATTGGATGCCTGCGAGCTATGATCTTGTCTTTTCAGACTATTTTTTTTCCTTTCTTGAGACATAATTTGTTTTTCTTTTATTGTTCTTTTTTATTGTTTTGTGTCATTTGTCAAGAGTTGCCTGCTCAGGAAATCTGCATTTAATGTGCCTGTGTTTTCTCTCAGTACCTGAGTAACATAATCAAAGGATGGGACTTCTTTGATTTTCTCCAGTCGGATAGCTAGATCAGGGTTATGTGTTCAACAGACAATGAATAACAAAAAAACAAAACAAAAACATCAACAACAAAAAATATATAAATATATATAAAAAAATAAATAAATAATAAAATAAAAAAACTAATAGAAACCCTAATGGTCAAGTGGGAAATGAGACTTGATATTACATATATAACTGGATACAGCGTATGTGATAAAATATAATATCAAGTATCTTCTGTGTATGACAAAAGTTTGTTAAAGGGGTACCCCGCTCCCAGGCGTCTGCAAAATTCCACCTCTCACCGGAACATTGAGTTCCTGGACGCTGTGTGCGGGCTGCCGTGTTCAGGCCCGCCCCCTTGTGATGGCCTGCCCCATCAATGAAAGTCTATGGGAAGGGGGCACGACGGCCGTCACGCCTCCTCCCATAGACTTGCATTGAGGGGGCGGGACGTGACATCACATGACGTAACGAGGGGGCGGGCCGTGAACACAGAAGCATGCAAACTGCGTTCAGGAACTCAATGTTCCGGACGCTGGGGAGCAGAGTAACACGCTGGGGAGCAGAGTACTTCTTTAATACCTAAAATAGAAATAGGTAGAATATAATATATACAGGTACATATAAATAGGTAGTTTTTTTCACAGTAGTATCATGCTTAGTGTTTTTACAGGATCCATCCCCAATATGGCAAACCCATTTTGATTGCACACAATCTAGTTTTTTTGTTTTTTTTTAGTTAAAAGATAACACCGCACTGGACCTAGACATCTTATCCCCTATCCAAAGGATTAGGAATAAGATGTCTGATCACAGGGGTCCCACCACTGGGACCGCGATCTCCATGCAGCACCCGGCGTTCTAAACAGTATGTTTAGAATGCTGGGTTCCCGCGGCGGGGGTTGTGACATCATGCCACGCCCCCTCCATTCATGTAAATGGGAGGGGGCGTGACTGCCATCACGCCCCCTCCCGTGGACATGAACGAAGGGGGCATAGTGTGAAGTCTCAACGGGGTGTGGTGTGACGTCAGGACCGCAGCCATGGAAACCCAGTGTTCTTAACATACTCTTTGCACAGAGAGCGCAGGGGTTCCATTGGCGGGACCCCTTGCAATCACACTTCTTAGCCCCTATCCTTTGGATAGGGGATAAGATGTCTAGGGGCGGAGTTCCCCTTAAATCCTTCCAGTACTTATCAGCTGCTGTATGCTCCGGAGAAAGTAATGCAGTTTTTCCAGTCAGATATGGTGCTCTTTGCTGCCCCCTCTTTCCGAGTCAGGAAATGTCCTGGGCAGAACATTCACACACCTGATTGACCACAGATGACTTATGTGGCTCCGCTTTGTAGCTTAGTCAGGCTGAGTCCACACCCTTGATGTTTTTCCGGTATTTGTGGATCATTATGGTGTTGCTTCGATGTTTGCGACTATGTAACTAACTTTAGGGCTGCTCCGGTGCTTGCAGTGTACTCTGGTGGCACTCCGGTTTTCTGTCTATAGCATCCTGTCCGGCTAAGCTGTACCAGAACCTGGGCTCTCTCCTGTGGCACAATGACTCTCAAGCTTGTGGGAAATACTGAATTTCTTTTTCTCAGTGTGCGCTCAGGAGCCCAGACTACAGGAACAAGCCTCGCGTCCACCTCGCTTTCTTAAAAGGGGCTCAAGTTCTGCAGGAACGCATGGGAATGGAGTTCCTACACTTTTCCCACAGTAGGAACCCTGTTCCCATTAGCAGGAGTCCTGGAGGACCAGCCCTTGAGTGGAAATCTTGGGTGACTTCCCAGATTTTTTTCTCCAGGACCCGACCCCTTGCCTGGTCACCATTGGTGTGTAGGGGATACTCTAAAAAGAAGCGTTGAACACTGGACTTCAGAGGTGCCTTGGACTTTGTTGAACGTTGGACTTTATGGTGATTTGGGTGAAACTCAACCCCCAGTAAGCACACAATTCCTTGTGCTAGTCCACACATTACCTCTTCTCCATGTGCTAGTCAAGAGCTGGTTTAGTCAACCAATAGATGGATTTTAAGATGACTTTATTCCATTAAATAGATCATATTTTTCTTTATCTTTATAAAATTTTGAAATAATATCTAATCTCTTCTTACTTATTCTTATACTTAGCTGTTGCCCCCTTAGATGATCATTCTGGCCATCTATCTCTCACTTCAAATGGGTACTCCGGGGAACTAAACCCATAGCCCATCTGTCAGGCCCAAGGCCTGGTTATGGAATCAAACATGTGTATTATAATTGTATTTGTGTATAATGTATCATCTAAGGCATGGGTGAGGGTTCATTCGGACTGTGTATTTGTTATTGTGTATTCCAGTTTTACTGGGGGGTCTGTCTGTCTGTGTTATACCTCCTCTGAAGTCAGGCATTCTGGCCATCATAAAAAAACTAAGATAAGGGACCAGGAAAGAGGGATGGCAGTTTACCCCCCCCCCCCCCCCCGCACTATGTGGGGTCATATGAATTCCCTTTTCCCTCCGAAAATGCCAATATAAAACTGAGATGCTGGATAAAGCCTGTGGCAAAAGCTGACAAAAAATCCAGCTGGACTCTCACTCACAAGGACTGCTATACCATTATGCTGTAAGGACTTTCCTTTTGTTTTCGGAACTTGTCTTGTTGAACTCTTTTATATATTTTTGTACCTGTATGTCATTTGATTTTTTTTTATGCATAGCACTGTGATACCTTTTTTCAGATTAAATGTTTAATTAATCAGCTCTGGTGTTTGATCTCTAAATATATGAGCTCACCTTTCTGAAGGAAGCTCTGGTGAAACACATTTATTAAAGGGTTAATTTGGTGACTTGCTGGGACTAGTAGTGGATACCCAGATGCCTGGTGGCTTTAATCCTTGCACCATCACACTCTCTCTAGCGTCTTGGCTGGACCGATAGGGTGTGATCGTGACACCATTCTTTTCCTCTTATTACCTATTTAATTGTCTAAATATCATTCATTAGCTATATAGAGCAGTTTCCCCTGGTTGTCACTTACATTCATGAAGTGAAGGAATGACATCATCCAGTCATCCACTCTGTCTCTGTCCAAATCATTCTCTGAAAGCAGCCCCCTCCATCCTGAGAGACACAGACCATGTAATTTCTGCCCTGCACTGATGAGTCATGCTCTCTTTAGTGCTGAGAACTGGGAGATGTGTGCAGTCTCAGCCAATCAGACACTGAGCCTCTCTCTGCTGCTCAGAGCAGAATGGTGGGGCTGCTCTCAGAGAGTGAACTGGATGGTGGAGCAGAGCTGCCATGATTGCTGGGAGATATAGTCAAGAGGAGGGAAAGATGGCAAAGAATATAAAGCAGCCAGAGAAGACAACAGGGGCGACAGGAGCCATGCATATCAGGCAAGATGGTTTACAGGGAATATATCCAGGTCACAGGGTGGCTTTGGAGCTTTGAGATATATATACACTTCCCTGGAGTATCCCTTTAAATAAAAGTAACTTTAGCAATTTTTTTTTTATTAAGTTCACTCAAAAAATGCCTCTGCAACGTTAGCCATTTAAGTCCATAGTCCTCGGTGACATCTATTATCATAATTATGTTCCCTTGATAGATATGAATCCATAATGAATTCCCTGACAAAGAATTATTGAGACATCAAACTGTATTATCATAATCTAACCTTTCTGGGCGGGACCTGCCAAGAATCTTTTTTAATGGGAATAGGATACGTCCAGATAAAAAAGCTCTCCGTCAACCATCTTAATATGGATACATTTTACATTGCAAATAGCGTTTCATGGTTTGAAGGAGCTTTTTGTTAGCAATCTGCTTCTAAAGGATTGCTTCATTTTACACCGAGCAGAATACGCAATTGACCTTCAAACCTAAACCTAAATAATGTATTCCTCTGGAAAAAAAATAGCATTTGTACAATATGATAATTCTGAGCTTTGAAGATATTGCAATTGTCAGAAGGAATGAGCGTATTAGAGGTTTGCTGTTGATTTTTATATTGTAATTTTTCTGCTTATTCAATTTAAGCCACAGATTTCATGCGGTGATATTTGGGTCTATTTTATAGCCTTTTTGCTCAATTTATCTTGCATGGAATCAACAATTTGGCCTTCAGACTCAGTTTGATGCATGAATTCTATAAGTAAACAGAAATTGTTCATTTTTCTTATTCAGTCGAGATAGAACTGACCCTAAAACAATCCAATTAGGATGATGGCTTCACACATAGCGGGGAGAACCTTCAGTTTCTGTAATTTTCCCCCCCATTTTATAGACCACCAGAACCATCATTGTCCTCATACCTTTTTTCACAAGGATACCCCCTTTCTTAAAGGGGTACTCCACTCCTAGACATCTTATCCCTCATCCAAAGAATAGGGGGATAAGATGTCTGATTGCGGGGGTCGCGCCACTGGGGACCCCGCAATCTTGGCTGCGGCACCCCAGACATCCGGTGCACGGAGCGAACTTTGCTCCATGCCGGATGACTGGCGATGCAGGGCGAAGGCTTGTGATGTCACAGCCATGCCTCCTCAATGCAAGCCTATGGGAGGGGACGTGACGGCCGTCATGCCCCCTCCCATAGACTTGCATTGAGGGGGCGTAGCCATGACATCACGAGCAGGGCGCCCGTGACATCACGAGCCTCCAGAACTGCATCCGACGCTTTAAACGAATGCCAGATGCAACAGGCAGATCAGGGGGTCCCGCCACTGGTATAGCGGATAAGATGTCTAGGGGCAGAGTACCCCTTTAAAGGAAGCCAGTAGCTCCAGCCATTGTCACCCCCAACAATCAGTTTCCCCAGGGGAAGGCACTATTACTGGGTGTCCATTAAATGAATAGCTATCCATGCAATGAGGGAAAGATCAGGTGCTTAAAGGGGTATTTCAGGATTTTATTTTATTTGACTATACTACAGGGGCTGTAACATTAGTGCAGTTTATAATATAGTGTCTGTACCGGTGTTTGATGATGGTCTTGTCATTCTTCTGTGATCTTTGCCCCAATGTTTTTTTAACAGCATACAAAATGAGTGTCGTCTCAGGTTTTCCCAGGTTGCAGTGTGACCCGAGACATTACATCACTAGTCAGCTGTTGAAAGGGAGCGTGTCAGACCCTGTTACAAATTTTGCATTGGGGCCCTGAAGCTGCAAGTGACGCCTCTGACCATGTCTGATATTGCAGCTTAAAATAAATACTAAGACCCAAGTGATTGAGGAGGTATAACAATTGTTTACCATTATAGACTCTACAAAAGGAAATACAGATATTACCCACTTTACCCACACACTATAAAGATTTGCTAAAACTTAACATTTTATAAACTGAGCCTAAAATTAAAAAACCCACCAAAGGTCATGTGTGCGTATGGTGGCACCTCATTGATGCCAACTGGCACTCGCTATCTATAACAAACCACTGTTTCACCAGCACAGGTATTATACACACATTAAGAACTAGTTAACAGGATCTTGGCTGAATTTAAATTATGATTGGTACCTTCTTTCTCCCCCAACATGTTTCACCATACAAGGTGTCATCCTCAGGGAAAATGTGCCGGAACTGATGCCTTACTGAAGGTTTATTGGCCCCTTTTAAGTTAAGAGAGCTGAAAGAGTACCTCTTATGATCTTGTAAAATGTTATAATCCTTCCAGTTCTCTGCCCCATCATGATAAACCACCCCCTGCCTTTATTTTTATTATTTGTTAGTTTTCTACCTTGATATTGCTCTGTATTTTCTGCTCAGTCAGATTCACAGACTGGGAAGGGGCGTTTCCCAGCAGGCGTGACATAATTTGAAGCCATACAGGGGAGAACTTCCTCCCTCACTCTGCTACACACAGCCCAGAGCAGTTCAGTGTGAGATGAGCTATGATTGGCTAAGGCTGCACCCCCCCCCCCCCCTTCAGCATCTCCTGATTTTTTTTTACTTCTGCCAGGCCAGCAGGAGTCCAAAAGTCTGTGCAAGAGATGAGGGGGGGGGGGGGGGGGGTGAATGTGCTCTGGACAAGTAGGGAGACACCTAGTGGCAGTTTTTTCTAAACACAAAACATAGAAAACTTCATTTTATTTAAACAAAGTGCATTAGAAAGATTTTCTATTTTCCATAACGAGTGCAAAAATTAGTTTTAATAAGAGTGCCCATTGAACTGAAGAACCTGGCACAGCCATTGGACATGGATGTTGTTACTTTGTGAAGAATACAACCATGTTTTTAAAACAGATACTTTTTTCATTATTTCTATATTTCAGTGTTATCATGAAGGCCTACAGGTGCACGTATAGCATTTCTTATGAAGGTTCACTTTGATGCTTCTGGGCACATTGGGAATATTTTTTTTGTTTGTTTAAAGCTAATATAAGAATTCCAGACGTGCCGCTCACTTACCCCAAACTCCATAGCCCTGTGCACACTTAGCCATGTGATTTACAAAGTACGCTGACTTTATAGAGAACACTTTACTGACTTCATATAAACCACAAACTGAGATCGCCGCACTTAAGGTTCTTCACCAATAAATGAAAACACGTTCCTTCCCAGGGGACGTCCCTAAAAATATCAGCACTACATGAGACAGTTCTAAAAATTCCTGGACGGTAAATAACATTTGTTTTTTATTTTATCTTTTTTGTTTCTCTTTCCCTATACCAAATACTTTTATGAATAATTAAAGATTAAATATTGAACTGCAAAAAAAAAAAGAGGCTATAAATGGATGTGGTGCCCTGACGTTTCCTCCGATACATCAAGGTCCTGCACTTAACCAGTTTGACAATTCACTATGCAGTGCAAGCTAATACTTTCTTCTATCTCCTGGGGAAGATATAAAATATGAAGATGTCAGAGATATGGAATAAAAAGGACACGCTGGGAGCCTGTGAATTCCGAATAAAATAAAGATATTCTACACCTCATAAACACTTGGCCAGGGGCCTTACTGTTTATCTGTGTTCAGGGAGACATTTATAGCCTTGTATATATAGGATTTCCCTTTGCCACAGTTATGCAGGTCTTGAATATACTCTTTACTGGAGGAACATTATAGGATGTAGGTCAGATGGACTGTAATAGGGACGTCTAGTTTTACCATCTTTTTATGGAAGAAGAAATACTGTAAATTAGTACTCGAGTTAAGGAACTGATGTGATATACGGTTATATATCTGTTTATGTGGCATATCAGCCCATTTGGGCATCTTTCCTTGGTGGCTCCACCTCATAAGCCAGACCACCTAGTGACATCAAAGAATAAATTCCACCCGGAGGACTCCATCGTGGTGTGACTACGTGACTTGGTTTCACTGTCATTTGAACAGGAACCATGTAATACCAATTTTTGCCTCTAGTGGCCACTGTAGGAGAAAAGTGCGGATGTTTACAGCTGCCCTCTTGACATTCGCTCTGTTGTTACCTAAGCTTGTTGTTGGATTTTGTACATACTGTTTTTGAAAATGTTTTTAAAATGTATGCAGGAATGTTAGTGTAGCACATGGTACGATGTATAGCGTAGGGAACCTGTACTGTTTATTGTGCTGTCCTGGTGAATGTATTATTTATTGCATATGTGCATGACGATTGTTGTAATATATTCTTTACTGGAGGAACATTATAGGATGTAGATCAGATGGACTGTAATAGGGACACCTAGTTTTGCCGTCTTTTGATGGAAGAATTACTCTAAATTTCTTCAAGTTAAGAAACTGATGTGATATACGGTTATATATCTGTATTAGCCCATATGGGTGTCTTTCCTTGGTGGCTCCACCTTATAAACCAGACCACATAGCGACTTCAAAGAATAAATTCCACCCTGGAGGACTGTCATTTGAGCAGGTACCATGTAATACCACATGTTGCCTGTAGTGGCCGCTGTATGAGAAAAGTCTGGGTGTCCACAGCTTCCCTCTTGATAATAGCTCAGTGGTCCCCTATGCTTGTTGGTGGATATTGTACATACTATTTTTTAATTTTTTTTTAAATGTATGCAGGAATGTTAGTGTAGCATGTGGTACGATGTATAGCGTAGGGAAGCTGTGCTGTTACGCAATGTATGGTGAATTTAATATTTGTTTTATACGTGACTGAGAATTGATTGCTAATAAAGTTATGTTCAGTGGTCTCAGTGTAGATCCAGATGCTACGCCATTTGCGCACCTCCCATAAATACTACACACACACACACACCTTTTTCTACTCTATTTTCGGACATAACTTTGTAAAAGAAAAAACAAAGCAAATTTCACACGTGATATGTAAAATTACTATGTCATAGATTTTTTTATTTCCCAAATTTTTTCAAAAAATTTTAAGTTTTTAAATAGGCTGTTGCTTGTTTTATTGGAATTATTAATAATAACAAAAATACATTTCTCCTTTCTAATATTATTACATTTATGTTTCTGAAGTTTAATTTATTAAACATATTATACATATTTCCTGGATCTAGTCCAGATAGCCAATAAGATAAAAGTCTGTATTACTAAATTAGTTTTTCTAATAAAGAAAATTTATTCATTTAAAACATTTCAAGCAGGTACCGTATTTTTCGCCGTATAAGACGCACTTTTTCTTCCCCAAAACTGGGAGGGAAAAGTTGGTGCGTCTTATTCGGCGAATACACCCCTATGGCGGCGGTCCCTGCGGCCATCAACGGCCGGGACCCTGCGGCTAATACAGGACATCACCGATCGCGGGGATGCCCTGTATTAACCCTTCAGACGCGGCGATCAAAGCTGACCGCCGCGTCTGAAGCGAAAGTGACACTAACCCAATGAAATCGCGGCGTCCCGAACAGCTTACAGGACACCGGGAGGGACCTTACCTGCCTCGTCGGTTTCTGCTCCGTGCCGGGATCCCCTGCATGGCGGCGCTCTTCTTCGACGTCATCACGTCGTCGTGCACGCCGTCCCGTCATCCAATAGGAGCGGCGTGTGTAGCAATGTGATGACGGCGACGGAGAGTGTGGATCCCAGGGAAGAAGACGTCCGAAGCATCAGGGACACCCGGGGACGCAGCGACAGCGATGGAGGGCAACATCCAGGGCAGCGGTGACGGGTTCGGAGCGGCGGGGACACATGAGTACTACCTCCTATCCAGTGGTCTTCAACCTGCGGACCTCCAGATGTTGCAAAACTACAACTCCCAGCATGCCCGGACAGCTGTTGGCTGTCCGGGCATGCTGGGAGTTGTAGTTTTGCAACATCTGGAGGTCCACAGGTTGAAGATCACTGTTGGGTCCGGAGCGGCGGGGACACGTGAGTACTACCTCCTATCCAGTGGTCTTCAACCTGCGGACCTCCAGATGTTGCAAAACTACAACTCCCAGCATGCCCGGACAGCCAACGGCTGTCCGGGCATGCTGGGAGTTGTAGTTTTGCAACATCTGGAGGTCCGCAGGTTGAAGATCACTGTTGGATCCGGAGCGGCGGGGACACGTGAGTACTACCTCCTATCCAGTGGTCTTCAACCTGTGGACCTCCAGATGTGGCAAAACCATAACTCCCAGCATGCCCGGACAGCCAACGGCTGTCCGGGCATGCTGGGAGTTGTAGTTTTGCAACATCTGGAGATCCGCAGGTTGAAGATCACTGTTGGGTGCAGAATCTTTTTTTTCTAGATTTTGCACCTTTAAAATGGGGTGCGTCTTATATGCCGGTGCGTCCTATAGGGCAAAAAATAGGGTAACCTACAAGCACAAAAAATTAAATAATTTTTTATTTTTTTTTAAATTAAAGAAAAAAAGAAATCAGTGCTTATTTTTAGATTAGAACCATTCTAAAAGAATAAAGAGTGCAGAATAAGTGTAAGCCATTTCTTCGCCTTTGTTGAAGATGCAGAATAAAACATTGTACTGTGGAGGGGAAAAAAGAATTTGCAGTGTTAGGAGCAAAGAAATGGTTGGCGCAAATTGATTTCTGAAGATACTACAGCGGGAATTAATACAAGGAGGGATTTTAATGCCAGAGCTGAAAAAAATGTGAACTTGGATCGAGACAGTAATTCAAGTTTTATGTAGAGTTCAGCCCTAAAAAGGTGCAAGATTACAATCGGGAGTGTTTGAATCCAGCTCAGGGCTCGGACAGAAATATACAGTGAAGATGCTCGCCAGGAAATTCAATTTCTTCTCTACATTGGGAAACACATAACCCCTGTATACAAAAAATGTATTCTATTAACATTTCTTTCCTCACTTTTCATTTTGCATTGGGAATATGCGGCTGCTGTCTCCCCTATAACGGGAGAGAAATCATAAAACTGCTCTACCTAGATCTGATTCATGTATAAGAGGATTTTAGTTTGGGCTCCTGATCACATTGAAAGAGAAAGATACAAAGGATATAACTGTTTTATTGTTGTCCTTATGTACAAGAATATAATTGTTATAATACAGCAAGAATATAACTACTATAATACTGCCTCCTATATACAAGAATATAACTACTATAATACTGCTCCTATATACAAGAATATAACTACTATAATACTGCTCCTATATACAAAAATATAACTACTATAATACTGCCCCTATATACAAGAATATAACTACTATAATACTGCCCCCTATATACAAGAATATAACTACTATAATACTGCTCCTATATACTAGAATATATCTACTATATTACTGCTCCTATATACAAGAATATAACTACTATAATACTGCATCCTATATACAAGAATATAACTACTTTAATACTGCCTCCTATATACAAGAATATAACTACTATAATACTGCTCCTATATACAAAATATAACTACTATAATACTGCCCCTATATACTAAAATATAACTACTATAATACTGCCTCCTATATACAAGAATATAACTACTATAATACTGCCCCCTATATACAAGAATATAACTACTATAATACTGCCCCCTATATACAAGAATATAACTACTATAATACTGCTCCTATATACAAGAATATATGTACTATAATACTGCTCCTATATACAAGAATATAACTACTATAATACTGCCTCCTATATACAAGAATATAACTACTATAATACTGCTCCTATATACAAGAATATATGTGCTATAATACTGCTCCTATATACAAGAATATAACTACTATAATACTGCCTCCTATATACAAGAATATAACTACTATAATACTGCTCCTATATACAAGAATATAACTACTCTAATACTGCCTCCTATATACAAGAATATAACTACTATAATACTGCTCATATATACAAGAATATAACTACTATATTACTGCTCCTATATACAAGAATATAACTATTATAATACTGCATCCTGTATACAAGAATATAACTACAATACTGCTCCTATATACAGGAATATAACTACTATAATACTGCTCCTATATACAAGAATATAACTACTATAATACTGCTCCTATATACAAGAATATAACTACTATAATACTGCTCCTATATACAAGAATATAACTACTATAATACTGCTCCCTATATACAGGAATATAACTACTATAATACTGTTCCTATATACAAGAATATAACTTCTATAATACTGCTTCCTATATACAAGAATATATCTACTATAATACTGCCTCCTATATACAAGAATATATCTACTATAATACTTCTCCTATATACAAGAATATATCTACTATAATACTGCCCCTATATACAAGAATATAACTACTATAATACTGCTCCTATATACAATAATATAGCTACTATAATTCTGCACCTATATACAAGAATATAACTACTATAATACTGCTCCTTTATACAAGAATATAACTACTATAATACTGTCCCTATATACAAGAATATAACTACTATAATTCTGCACCTATATACAAGAATATAACTACTATAATACTGCTCCTATATACAAGAATATAACTACTATAATACTGCTCCTATATACAAGAATATAACTACTATAATACTGCCCAACAATATAACTACTGGTACCAAAAAATTGTCAAAAAAGGACTCTGGGAACTACAGGCCTGTAAGTATAACATCTGTTGTGGATAAGATTTTTGAGAGTTTCTGAGAGATGCTATTCTGGAATATCTTAATGAAAAAATAACCTAATAAAGCACCAATCTGGGTTTATGCGGGATCGGCCCTGTCAGACTAATCTGATCATCTATGAGGAGGTCAGTTAGAGATTGGACCGGGGTGAAGCAGTAAATATTATATATCTGGACTTTTCTAAGGCGTTTAATACATGAGCTGGGACTGGGGGAGGACATATGTAAATGAGTTATAATTGGCTCACTGACAGGAAGCAGAGGGTGGGGGGTCAATGGAACTTTGAACTCTGGTTGGGTGACAGTTACTAGTGGGGACCACAGGGGGCAGTGCTGGGTCCATTTCTTTTCAATATCTTTATTAATGACCTTGTAGAGGGATTGCAGAGTAGAATTTCTATATTTGCAGATGACATTAAAGGGGTTATCCAGGAAAAACTTTTTTATATATATCAACTGGCTCCAGAAAGTTAAACAGATTTGTAAATTACTTCCATTAAAAAATCTTAATCCTTTCAGTACTTACGAGCTTCTGAAGTTAAGGTTGTTCTTTTTGGTCTAAGTGCTCTCTGATGACACCTGTCTCGGGAACCGCCCAGTTTAGAAGAGGTTTGCTATGGGGATTTGCTTCTAAACTGGGCGGCTTCAGAGACACGTGTCATCAGAGAGGATTTAGACAGAAAAGAACAACCTTAACTTCAGAAGCTCATAAGTACTGAAAGGATTAAGATTTTTTAATAGAAGTAATTAAAAAATCTGTTTAACTTACTGGAGCCAGTTGATATATAAAAAAAAAGTTTTTTCCTGGAATACCCCTTTAAACTAGGGTAGGGTGATTACCACAGAGGATGATAATATGATATAATATTACAGAGGGATCTGGGGAAGCTGGAGGTGCGGGGCATTGTCGTGGCAAATAAAAGTTAATGTGGATAATAAGTCATTAGATAAAAATTCTTCCGAAAAAGACTTGGGGGAACTGGTGAACAATAACCCCATCGTTAGTGATCAGTACCAGGCAGCGGCTGCCAAGGCCAACAAAGTCATGTGATGTATAGAGAGGAATAGAGGCTTGTGACAAGGACATAGTCACCTCTGTATAAATCGCTAGTCAGACCACATATGGAGTATTATGTCCAATTCTGGGCACCTGTATATAAGAAGGACATGGCCAAACTGGAGAATGGACCGTATAGTATATGAATGGACAGTACAGAGATCTTTTTTAGGAATCTTTTTATATCTAGGCCGGTAACCATGACAAGGGGGCATCTTCTCCGTCTAGTGCAGTGTTTCCCAACCAGGGTGCCTCCAACTGTTGCAAAACTACAACTCCCAGCATGCCCGGACAGCCGTTGGCTGTCCGGGCATGCTGGGAGTTGTAGTTTTGCTACAGCTGGAGGCACCCTGGTTGGGAAACATTGAGCCTGGGAGTTGTACTTTTGCTACAGTTAGGGGTACCCTGGTTGGGAAACATTGGTCTAGAGGAAAGAAGGTTTCACCATTATCCACAGACAGAGATTCTTTACTGTAAGAGCAGTGAGACTATAGAACTCTCTGCCCCATGATGTTGTGGTGGAGGTTTCTTTACTGTAAGAGCAGTGACACTATGGAGCTCTCTCCGCATAATATAATGATGGAGGATTATTTACTGTAAGAGCAGTGACACTATGGTGCTCTCTCCACATGATATAATGCTGGAGGATTCTTTACTGTAAGAGCAGTGACACTATGGAGCTCTCTCTACATAATATAATGATGGAGGATTATTTACTGTAAGAGCAGTGACACTATGGTGCTCTCTCCACATGATATAATGCTGGAGGATTCTTTACTGTAAGAGCAGTGACACTATGGAGCTCTCTCCACATAATATAATGATGGAGGATTATTTAATGTAAGAGCAGTGACACTATGGAGCTCTTTCCACATAATATAATGATGGGGGATTTTTTACTGTAAGAGCAGTGAGACTATGCAACTCTCTCCACATAATATAATGATGGATTTTTTACTGTAAGAGCAGTGACACTATGGAGCTCTCTCCACACAATACAATGATGGAGGATTCTTTACTGTAAGAGGGGATAGGACGTTGGGATAGGGATTTATTCTGATCTCCATATTGGGGTCGGGAAGGTATTTTTCCTCTGGCATCAGCCTCACGTTTCTTTTTGCCTTCTTCTGGATCAACGTGTTAGGGTTTTAGATTGAATTCGATGGACTTTTTTTTCAAGCTTATAAACTGTTACTATAATACTATGTTACTTCAGTGGGGATCACAAGTTTGTGCATCCCAGGTAAAAATTTGTATTAATCTGCATAAAGAAGCCAAGGAAAGATGGAAAAATCTCCAAAAGGCATCAAATTACAGATTAGACATTCTTATAATATGTCAACAAAAGTTACATTTTATTTCCATCATTTACACTTTCAAAATAACAGAAAACAAAAAAATGGCGTCTGCAAAAGTTTGGGCACCCTGCAGAGTTAATATCTTGTACTGCCCCCTTTGGCAAGTATCACAGCTTGTAAACGCTTTTTGTAGCCAGCCAAGAGTCTTTCAATTCTTGTTTGAGGTATCTTTGCCCATTCTGCCTTACAAAAGTCTTCCAGTTCTTTGAGATTTCTGGACTGTCTGTCACGCACTGCTTTTTTAAGGTCTATCCATAGATTTTCAATTATGTTGAGGTCAGGAGATTGTGAAGGCCATAGCAAAACCTTCAGTTTACGCCTCTTGATGTAATCCCCCGTGGATTTCGAGGTGTGTTTAGGATCATTATCCATTTGTAGAAGCCATCCTCTCTTTAACTTCAGTTTTTTCACAGATGGCATCAAGTTAGCATCCAAAATTTGCTGAAATTTTATTGATTCCATTTTTCCTTCTACTGGAGAGATGTTCTCTGTGCCACTGGCTGCAATACAACCCCAAAGTATGATTGATCCACCCCCATGCTTAACAGTTGGACAGAGGTTCTTTTCATTAAATTCTGTTCCCCTTCTTCTCCAAACGTACCTTTGTCATTCCGGCCAAAAAGTTCAGTTTTAACCTCATCGGTCCACAGAACTTGTTTCCAAAATGCATCAGGCTTGTTTATATGTTCATTTGCAAAGTTCAAACGCTGATTTTTGTGGTGAGGACATAGAAGAGGTTTTCTTCTGATGACTCTTCCTTGAAGACCATATTTGTACAAGTATCTCTTTATAGTGGAATAGTGTACCACAACTCCAATGTCTGCCAGATCTTTCTGGAGGGATTGTGCTGTCAAACCTGGGTTTTGAACAGTTTTTCTCACAATCATGTGAGCTGTTCTGTCTGATATTTTTATTGGTCTTCCAGATCTTGCTTTAACTTCCACTGTCCCTGATGACTGCCATTTCTTAATTACATTCAGAACAGAGGATATTGACATCGGAAAACGTTTTGCTATCTTCTTATAGCCTCATCCAGCTTTGTGAGCGTCAACTATTTTCAGTTTCAGATTTCTAGACAACTGCTTAGAAGAACCCATGGTGCTGATTGTTGGGGCAAGGTCAGATGAGTCTGGGCATTTAAAACCTTTGAGATTGACATCACCCGGTCTTCCCACATGATGATTGAGAACAATCCATGATACTGGTAGGTCTCAGCTCTGTAAAGGGGGCAGTGCATGCTATAAATTCTCCAGGGTGCCCAAAACTTTTGCAGACGCCATTTATTTGTTTTCTGTTATTTTGAAAGTGTAAATGATGGAAATAAAATGTAACTTTTGGTGACATATTATAAGAATGTCTAATCTGTAATTTGATGCCTTTTGGAGAATTTTCCATCTTTCCTTGGCTTCTTTATGCACATTAATACAAATTTTTACCTGGGGGGCCCAAACTTTTGATCCCCACTCTACAATACTATGTTACTATAATACTATGTTACTACAATACTATGTTACTATAATACTTTGTTACTATAATACTATGTTACTACAATACTATGTTACTATAATACTTTGTTACTATAATACTATGTTACAACAATACTATGTTACTATAATACTATGTTACTACAATACTATGTTACTACAATAGTATGTTACTATAATACTATGTTACTATAATACTATGTTACTACAATACTATGTTACTATAATACTATGTTACTACAATACTATGTTACTACAATACTATGTTACTACAATACTATTTTACTACAATACTATGCTACTATAATACTATGTTACTACAATACTATGTTTCTTATATACTATGTTACTACAATACTATGTTACTATAATACTTTGTTACTATAAAACTATGTTACTACAATACTATGTTACTATAATACTATGTTACTATAATACTATGTTACTATAATACTTTGTTACTATAAAACTATGTTACTACAATACTTTGTTACTATAAAACTATGTTACTACAATATGTTACTACAATACTATGTTACTATAATACTATGTTACTATAATACTATGTTACTACAATACTATGTTACTGTAATACTATGTTACTACAATACTATGTTACTACAATACTACGTTACTACAATACTTTGTTACTATAAAACCATGTTACTGCAATACTATGTTACTATAATACTATGTTACTACAATACTATGTTACTACAATACTATGCTACTACAATACTATGTTACTATAATACTATGTTACTACAATACTATGTTACTATAATACTATGCTACTATAATACTATTTTACTACAATACTATGTTACTATAATACTATGTTACTAAAATACTATGTTACTACAATACTGTGTTACTATAATACTATGTTACTATAATACTATGTTACTACAATACTATGTTACTACAATACTATGTTACTACAATACTACGTTACTACAATACTTTGTTACTATAAAACCATGTTACTGCAATACTATGTTACTACAATACTATGTTACTACAATACTATGCTACTGCAATACTATGTTACTATAATACTATGTTACTACAATACTATGCTACTACAATACTATGTTACTATAATACTATGTTACTACAATACTATGTTACTATAATACTATGTTACTATAATACTATTTTACTACAATACTATGTTACTATAATACTATGTTACTAAAATACTATGTTACTACAATACTGTGTTACTATAATACTATGTTACTATAATACTATGTTACTACAATACTATGTTACTACAATACTATGTTACTACAATACTATGTTACTGTAATACTATGTTACTTTAATACTATGTTACTATAATACTATGTTACTACAATACTATGTTACTTTAATACTATGTTACTACAATACTATGTTACTACAATGCTATGTTACTACAATACTATGTTACTACAATACTACGTTACTACAATACTATGTTACTATAATACTATGTTACTACAATACTATGTTACTATAATACTATGTTACTATAATACTATGTTACTACAATACTATGTTACTATAATACTATGTTACCATAATACTATTTTACTACAATACTATGTTACTATAATACTATGTTACTACAATACTATGTTACTACAATACTATGTTACTACAATACTATGTTACTATAATACTATGTTACTACAATACTGTGTTACTATAATACTATGTTACTATAATACTATGTTACTACAATACTATGTTACTACAATACTATGTTACTACAATACTATGTTACTATAATACTATGTTACTACAATACTATGTTACTACAATACTATGCTACTACAATACTATGTTACTATAATACTATGTTACTACAATACTATGTTACTATAATACTATGTTACTACAATACTATGTTACTACAATACTATGTTACTATAATACTATGTTACTATAATACTATTTTACTACAATACTATGTTACTATAATACTATGTTACTACAATACTATGTTACTACAATACTATGTTACTACAATACTATGTTACTATAATACTATGTTACTACAATACTAGGTTACTATAATACTGTGTTTCTACAATACTTTGTTACTATAAAACTATGTTACTACAATATATTACTACAATACTATGTTACTATAATACTATGTTACTATAATACTAAGTTACTACAATACTATGTTACTAGAATACTATGTTACTACAATACTATGTTACTACAATACTATGTTACTATAATACTATGTTACTACAATACTATGTTACTACAATACTATGTTACTATAATACTAAGTTACTACAATACTATGTTACTATAATACTAGGTTACTACAATACTATGTTACTACAATACTATGTTACTACAATACTATGTTTCTACAATACTTTGTTACTATAAAACTATGTTACTACAATACTATGTTACTATAATACTATGTTACTACAATACTAGGTTACTATAATACTGTGTTACTACAATACTGCTCCTATGTGCAAGAATATATCATAACTATTATTTTGCTGTAATTGATCCATGAAATGTCGGGTTGTAACCAATGATTGTATATATGGAGTCTACGTGTTGTACTGTTTGGCGGGTGGATACAAATTGCTCATTACTGATCGCTAATAACCGTCTCTTCTATGACATATGTCGTATCTCCTCCTTGCGTTGTCTCCTCCGGGCGCCTCTTAGGAGTGAACGCCTCTTGTTGAGTTTGCTCTAATTGATGCTTTGACGCCATCATCCACCGACCGTACTCATTGGTCCCAGAGTCATCTTTCAGGCAAATGTGCTATGTAACTATCCTCCATGAGGGACATCCTCAGTCTCAGGCAGCTGGCGGAATTTTCCAAAATGCAGCTGTTTATATAGACAGCGAACAGGTACGCGCGCCATAAAGAGTCGGGAAGCAGTGAAATACAAGAAAATATTTCCATTCAGGAGGCGTCATAAACCTCAAAAGAAAAGCCTGAGTGGTTTAAAATGTCAATAAAACCTTGAGATGGAAATGTTTTTCTCTGTCACTGCAATTTTATTTGTTATGGTGATATATTGTATATATCTGCGGCCGAACTCCGCATTGTTAAGGTGCCGGAGTCACACAAAAGCATGGCGGTGATGTAATGAAATATATAAGTAGAGACCGAGATATTATGTAGATAGATATGAGATGTATAGAGAGAAGATGACAAGAGAATGGATGGGAAGATAGATACATAGATAGAGAGATATGAGATATATAGATATGAGATAAATAGATAGATGATATGAGATAGATAGATAGATATGAGATAGATAGATATGAGATAGATAGATAGATAGATAGATAGATATGAGATAGATAGATATGAGATAGATAGATAGATATGAGATAGATAGATATGAGATAGATAGATAGATATGAGATAGATAGATAGATAGATAGATATGAGATCGATAGATAGGAAATAGATAGATATGAGATAGATAGATAGATATGAGATAGACAGATAGATAGAGAGATATGAGATATACAGATAGATACATAGATAGATATGAGATAGATAGATAGATAGATATGAGATAGATAGATATGAGATAGATATGAGATAGATAGATAGATAGATATGGGATAGATAGATAGATAGATAGATAGATTGATAGATAAATATGGGATAGATGGATAGATAGATAGATAGATAGATAAATATGAGATAGATGGATAGATATGAAATATACAAATAGATATGAGATAGATAGATAGATATGAGATAGATAGATAGATATGAGATAGATATGAGATAGATTGATAGATATGAGATAGATAGATAGATAGATAGATAGATGAGAGATAGATAGATAGATAGATATGAGATAGATAGATAGATAGATATGAGATAGATAGATAGATATGAGATATATAGATAGATAGATAGATATGAGATTGATAGATATGAGATAGATAGATATGAGATAGATAGATCGATAGATGAGAGATAGATATGAGATAGATAGATATGAGATTGATAGATACCGTATTTATCGGGGTATACCACGCACCGGCCTATAACACGAACCCTCATTTTACCAAGGATATTTGGGTAAAAAAAGTTTTTTACCCAAATATCCATGGTAAAATGAGGGTGCGTGTGTGCTCGTGTATACCCCGATATACCCCCAGGAAAGGCAGGGGGAGAGAGGCCGTCGCTGCCCGCTTCTCTCCCCCTGCCTTTCCTGGGGTCTAGAGCGCTGCTGTCGGCCCTTTTCACCCCCTGGTTATCGGCGCCGCTGCCCGTTCTGTCCCCCTGACTATCGGTGCCGGCGCCGACAGCCAGGGGGAGAGAGAAGGGGCAGCGGGACCCATTGCTGGCGCCGCTGCCCCGTTGCCTCCCCCAATCCCCGGTGTCATAATTACCTGAGTCGGGTCCGCGCTGCTGCAGGCCTCCGTCGCAGCAGCGCGGACCCGACTCAGGTAATTATGCCACCGGGGATGGGGGGAGGCAACGGGGCAGCGGCGCCGGCAATGGGTGCCGCTGCCCCTTCTCTCCCCCTGGCTATCGGCGCCGGCACCGATAGTCAGGGGGACAGAACGGGCAGCGGCGCCGATAACCAGGGGGTGAGAAGGGCCGACAGCAGCACTCTAGACCCCAGGGAAGGCAGGGTGAGAGAAGCGGGCAGCGACGGCCTCTCTCCCCCTGCCTTTCCTGGGGGTGTATCGGCGTATAACACGCACACAGACTTTAGGCAAAAAATTTGAGCCTAAAAAGTGCGTGTTATACGCCGATAAATACGGGTAGATAGATAGATATGAGATATATAGATAGATAGATATGAGATAGATAGATATGAGATAGATAGATATGAGATTGATAGATATGAGATTGATAGATAGATAGATATGAGATAGATAGATATGAGATAGATATGAGATATATAGATAGATAGATATGAGATATATAGATAGATAGATATGAGATATATAGATAGATAGATATGAGATAGATAGATAGATATTGGATTGATATTTTCTTTTTTGTTTAAAAAACAAGTAAGAAATACATTTTCTCTTTTTTCTTCTCGCTGTATATTCCACTTCTACCTTTATATTATATTTTATTACTTTGAGTAGAAATCTCTGCTTTGTTTGTGACAATTACGCTATAATTTGATTTTTTCTTTTGTTCTGATAAATTTATTTCCAGATCCATAGTTTTTGTACGCGAGCAACTCCGAAACGCAATCAAATCAAAATTGTAATTAATGTTGGAGAAGAAAACAAACACGACTAATCCGGCCTAACACCGATGACCAGGCAAGCTTAAAATCCACGGCTAAGCCGGCTGGAGTCACGGAAATGCTCAGCAGACAGGGGTGTCCGCCACACACAGGATTTACAGGAGACGGGGAGAAAGAATCAGACTATGAAACCTGATGAAGAAGCTGGGGCGAGGGGAAATGCGCATAATGTTGTCTCCTCTACAATTTCTTCATCTCAGGGTGTAAATTATTAGAAAACACTTCCTAAATGCCTTCATACGGTGATTACGTTTTCCTTCTATTTGTTGGAAAGTTAGGCTTTGTTCACATACTGGAATGTCCGCACGGAAAATCTCTGTGTGGACATTCTGGAGTATGCAGGCGCCGGCATAATATGCGACCACTAGGACCACACAGGAATGCGTTGTCTCATAGATGGCAATGCATTCTGTTTGGTGTCCAGAGAAATAATTAACTTGTTAATTCTTTCTGAAGACACAGAAAATGGAATATCCGTGCCGGAAGCATCCGTCGGGGAAATTCCGACGTGTGAACATGGCCTCACTTCACCATCTGAGTTCAAGGCAGTAAGGGATTGTACCCTCTTAGTGTAAACAGGGATTGTTTTCATTTAATATGAGAATTAAGGAATAATCTGTCTCCTTGAGTGCATAACTACTATATATCCTTATCCCATAAAGATAGCAGCAGTATATAGATAGAGCTGGAGGGGAGGTGCATAACTACTATATCTCCTTACCCCATAAAGATAGCAGCAGTATACAGTAGATTTGGAAGGGAGGTGTATAACTACTATATATCCTGATCCCATAGAGATAGCAGCAGTATACAGATAGAGCTGGTGGGAGGTGTATAACTACTATATATCCTGATCCTGTAGAGATAGCAGCAGTATACAGATAGGGCAGGAGGGGAGGTGTATAACAACTAAATATCCTGTTCCCATAGAAATAGCAGCAGCATACAGATAGAGCTGAAGGGGAGGTATATAACTGTTTATCCTGATCCCTCAAAGATAGAAGGTGTACGGTATACAGATCTGGGTGGGAAGGGTTAGGATCTGGTAGGTAGATTGTCACGATGCCGGCTGGCAGGAGGTGGATCCTCTGTGCCAGAGAGGGATTGGCGAGGACCGCGCTAGTGGACCGGTTCTAAGCCACTACAGGTTTTCACCAGAGCCCGCCGCAAAGCGGGATGGTCTTGCTGCGGCGGTAGTGACCAGGTCGTATCCACTAGCAACGGCTCACCTCTCTGACTGCTGAAGATAGGCGAGGTACAAGGGAGTAGGCAGAAGCAAGGTCGGACGTAGCAGAAGGTCGGGGGCAGGCGGCAAGGATCGTAGTCAGGGGCAACGGCAGGAGGTCAGGAACACGGGCTAGGAACAAACAAGGGAACGCTTTCACTAGGCACAAGTGCAACAAGATCCGGCAAGGGAGTGCAAGGGAAGTGAGGTAATATAGGGAAGTGCACAGGTGATCACACTAATTGGTAATTGGGAAGATTGGACCAGGCACCAACATTGGTGCACTGGCCCTTTAAATTGCAGAGACCCGGCGCGCGCGCGCCCTAGGGAGCGGGGCCGCGCGCGCCGGGACAGGACCGACGGAGAGCGAGTCAGGTACGGAGACCGGGGTGCGCATCGCGAGCGGGCGCCACCCGCATCGCGAATCGCATCCCGGCTGGAGGCGGTACCGCAGCGCACCCGGTCAGTGGATCTGACCGGGGCGCTGCAGCAACGAGGATGAGGCGAGCGCTCCGGGGAGGAACGGGGACCCGGAGCGCTCGGCGTAACAGTACCCCCCCCCCTTGGGTCTCCCCCTCTTCTTGGGGCCAAAGAACCTGAGGAAAAAAAAGTCAATTTTTCCGTGATGAGGTCCGATGCACATTAGGAGGGGTTCTGTGCGGAAACGCATGAGACAGTCCAATCTTTTATTGTTAATACAATAGATGTAGAGGGGTCTGGCGAGACTGGTCACAGGGACGTAGAACCTGTTGATAAGAGAGGCCAAAAAAAATTTTCCTGCAGATCCGGAATCCAAGAAGACCATAGTAGAGAAGGAGAAGGTAGATGCAGATATCCGCACAGGCACAATAAGGCGTGGAGAAGCAGAGTTGACATCAAGAACTGTGTCACCTTTGTGCGGAGTCAGCGTACGTCTTTCCAGGCGGGGAGGACGGATAGGACAATCCTTCAGGAAGTGTTCGGTACCGGCATAGTACAGGCAAAGATTCTCCATGCGGCGTCGTATCCTCTCTAGAGGTGGCAAGCGAGACCGGTCAACTTGCATAGCCTCCGCGGCGGGAAGCACAGGAACGGATTGCAGAGGACCAGAGGAGAGAGGAGCCGGGGAGAAAAAACGCTTCATGCGAACAAAGTCCATATCCAGGCGGAGCTCCAGACGCCATCCGGAAGAACGCATGTCAATGCGAGTGGCAAGATGAATGAGTTCATGTAGGTCAGCAGGAGTCTCTCGTGCGGCCAGAACATCTTTAATGTTGCTGGATAGGCCTTTTTTAAAGGTCGCGCAGAGAACCTCACTATTCCAGGACAACTCGTAAGCAAGAGCACGGAACTGAATGGCGTACTCGCCAACGGAAGAAACACCCTGGGCCAGGTTCAGCAGGGCAATCTCGGCAGAAGAAGCTCGGGCAGACTCCTCGAAGACACCACGGACCTCAGCGAAGAAGGACTGGACTGTGGCTGTGGCAGAATCATTGCGGTCCCCATCAAATTTGTCCGGCAGGGACAAGCAGGGGTTAAGAACGGCCGGTTGCTGCGGAGGAGTTGCAGGAGCCGGCGGAGGAGATGGTTGCAGCTGTAGCTGAGACTGAAGTTGCTGTATCTGCGGCAGCAGCTGCTGTAACTGTGACTGAAGACGCTGTGTCTCGGAGATCAAGTAAGCCCGCTGTTGATCTCGTTGGGCGATCTTTACGCCAAATTTGTCCGGCAGGGACAAGCAGGGGTTAGGAACGGCCGGTTGCTGCGGAGGAGTTGCAGGAGCCGGCGGAGGAGATGGTAGTTGCAGCTGTAGCTGTTGCTGTATCTGCGGCTGCAGCTGCTGTATCTGTGACTGAATACGCAGTGCCTCGGAGGTCAAGTATGCCAGCTGTTGATCTCGTTGGGCGATCTTTAGGGCTAGCTGGGCGACCAGTGTAGGATCTTCAGCGGGATCCATGGCCGGATCTACTGTCACGATGCCGGCTGGCAGGAGGTGGATCCTCTGTGCCAGAGAGGGATTGGCGAGGACCGCGCTAGTGGACCGGTTCTAAGCCACTACTGGTTTTCACCAGAGCCCGCCGCAAAGCGGGATGGTCTTGCTGCGGCGGTAGTGACCAGGTCGTATCCACTAGCAACGGCTCACCTCTCTGACTGCTGAAGATAGGCGAGGTACAAGGGAGTAGGCAGAAGCAAGGTCGGACGTAGCAGAAGGTCGGGGGCAGGCGGCAAGGATCGTAGTCAGGGGCAACGGCAGGAGGTCAGGAACATGGCTAGGAACAAACAAGGGAACGGCTTTCACTAGGCACAAGTGCAACAAGATCCGGCAAGGGAGTGCAAGGGAAGTGAGGTAATATAGGGAAGTGCACAGGTGATCACACTAATTGGTAATTGGGAAGATTGGACCAGGCACCAACATTGTGCACTGGCCCTTTAAATTGCAGAGACCCGGCGCGCGCGCGCCCTAGGGAGCGGGGCCGCGCGCGCCGGGACAGGAACCGACGGAGAGCGAGTCAGGTACGGAGACCGGGGGTGCGCATCGCGAGCGGGCGCCACCCGCATCGCGAATCGCATCCCGGCTGGAGGCGGTACCGCAGCGCACCCGGTCAGTGGATCTGACCGGGGCGCTGCAGCAACGAGGATGAGGCGAGCGCTCCGGGGAGGAACGGGGACCCGGAGCGCTCGGCGTAACATAGATGATGTAATTCTGTAGCTGACCTCCTATTGACACATTAAACCAGTATTTCCCAACGTGTGCCTCCAGCTATTGCAAAATTACAACTCCCAGCATGCCTGGACAGCCAAATGCTGTCTAGGCATGCTTGGAGATGACATTTTGCAACAGCTGGAGGCACATGGTTTGGGAAACACTGCCTAAAACACTGTGATTTCCTGTGGATCAGGCTGATGATCACATGACCCAGTTACAGTAATGAAATGAATAGATGAAGCTGTGCTGAAAAAAAAAACCCAGAAGGTACAAAACATAAATAAATAAATAAACAAATAAATTATGATAATAATAGTTAAATAATAGAATAAATAAATAAACAAATAAATAATAATAAATATATCATAAATAAATAATCAAACAAACAAATAACTAATAATAATAATACAATTTTAATAAAAAAAAAAATAAGAAATACATAAACAAATAAATAAATAAAAGTAGAGTGCTTCTTTAAAAAAAAATCCTGCCGCCTTCCCCATTACAATGAGGGGTGACAATTGCTAATGGGGGGTGACAACTGCTTTGGGCGTATTTCTGGTGCACAGATGTGGTTGTCACTTAGTCTCTTCAGCTGTTGTCCTGATACATTGTATTAAATATCTCCCATCTGTTATTCAGCCTATAGTGGTTGAATGCTGATACTTTCTTACCATCTCTTCCCGGGTCCACGTCTGCTGCACTTTACCTGGACGTGTTTCGCGTCCGGTCAGGACCACTTATTCTTCTTCTCCATGACTTGTCCCGGGGGAGGGCCGGCGGCTTTCTTTGCCATTGGATTAACGAGCTGGCTAAACATCCCAGCGAGAGAGAAATCCCAGCAGCCGCTCTCAGTCCTCCCTCTAAACCTTGCTCAATCTTGATAAATACATTCTGGCAAAATATTCCATCATGTTCTACATGTCTGACTGCTCTTGGATTCATGGATATGCAACAGTCTTGTTTTTGCCTCTTAGGAAGTTGTTCTATTTTTTTTTCTCTCTTTGTTTGCAATTACATGCTCCAACGAGCTCGAGAGATATGAAGAAAAATATTACACAAATTGCAAATTGATAGATAGGAAGTCTATACGTATTTTATTCATTCCTCTGTGAGCGCTGGCTCTTTCTTGTGCTGCCGCTACAATTCTGGTTCGTTATACGAGTGTGGGGGGGGGGGGGGGATGGATTCATCAGGCAATGAGAGAACACTGTGACATATGTGGGAGAAGGAAACAGAAAGGAGATAGGGGGCGCTCTCTGATATCTTGAAGGAAGAGAAGAAGAGATGCCCACCACCAAACCTATGTGGTGGTACTGACCTCTGGGGGCTGTGCGTGGGGTATAGCACGGCTCGGAAGGAGTAACCGGTAAGTGGGGGGATGCTTCAGCTTGCTGCTCGGTGCCCCTTGTCCTTCGCCCCAAGACGGGGTATGGAAGAGACAATAATGGAAAGAAAGTGCAGAAAATGCGGGGGTTCTGACCTCTGAGCGCTACTGAGATCGTGAAATTATGCAAAGATGCCAAAGGTACACAGGAACTTTTTTATTATAAATAAAGTAACAACTGGACAACGCGTTTCGGCATGTTCTCACGCCTTCCTCAGGTCATTAAAGATAACTTTATGGTGTTCTGTTCTGGATCACCTGTGTGCTTGCCATCAGCACACTGGCGAACCCAAACAGGACACCATAAAGTTATCTTTATCGACCTGAGGAAGGCGTGAGAACATGCCGAAACGCGTTGTCCAGTTGTTACTTTATTTATAATAAAAAAGTTCCTGTGTACCTTTGGCATCTTTGCATAATTTCACAATGTCAGTAGCGCTCAGAGGTCAGAACCCCCGCATTTTCTGCACTTTCTTTCCATCACTGTGACATATGACAGTGTTTCCCGAACAGGGTGCCTCCAGCTGTTGCAAAACTACAAATCCCAGCATGCCTCAACAGCCTTTGGCCAGACTGAACCAGAGAGCCAGAGCACCTCCAGTGGACTTATTTTATGGAACAATATTCGCACTAAAGACAAGACGGTTTAAAGGGGTACTCCGTTGGAAAACTTTTTTATTTTTTAATCAACTGGTGCCAGAAAGTTAAACAGATTTGTAAATTACTTCTATGAAAAAATCTTAATCCTTCCAGTACTTATTAGCTGCCTAATACTACAGATGAAATTATTTTCCTTTTGGAACACAGAGCTCTCTGCTGACATCATGACCACAGTGCTCTCTGCTGACATCTCTGTCCATTTTAAGAACCGTCCAGAGTAGGAGAAAATCCCCATAGCAAACATATGCTGCTCTGGACAGTTCCTAAAATGGACAGAGATGTCAGCAGAGAGCACTGTGCTCGTGATGTCAGCAGAGAGCTCCGTGTTCCAAAAATAAAATAATTTCTTATGTAGTATACAGCAGCTAATAAGTACTGGAAGGATTAAGATTTTTTAATAGAAGTCATGTACAAATCTGTTTAACTTTCTGGCACCAGTTGATTTAAAAAAAAAAAAAGTTTGCCACCGGAGTACCCCTTTAAGGCAATGAGTTGCTACTATGTCTAAGACAGTGTTTCCCAACCAGTGTGACTCCAGCTGTTGCAAAACTACAACTCC